>NC_135377.1:95819821-96119821 GCF_049243985.1 Paroedura picta | reverse complement strand
ACATCCCATGGCCTTTGCCAGCCACTTCCGTTTTTCTCCCACAGGACTAACACTTCGAAAAACCAATACAACGCCCACCCGGAACAATATATAAATCTAAACGAACCGTTCACTGGGTACTTATCCATACGAAAATCCCTATTGATTTACCTGTTTTTACAAGGACATAAAATGTGAAAAAAAATATTTCTACATCCCATGGCCTTTCCCAACCATTTAAATTTTTCTCTTACAGGTCTAACACTTCCGAAAAACCAATGCATCGCCCACCCCGAACAATATATAAGCTAAACGAACCGTTCACTGGCTACTTAGACGTAAGAAAATCCCTATTGATTAACCTGTTTTTACAAGGAAATAAAATGTGAAAAAAATATTTCTATATCCCATGGCCTTTCCCAGCCACTTCCGTTTTTCTCCCACAGGTCTAACACTTCCGAAAAACCAATACAACGCCCACCCGGAACAATATATAAAGCTAAACTAACCGTTCACTGGGTAATTATCCGTAACAAAATCCCTATTGATTTACCTTTTTTTTACAAGGATATAAAATGTGAAAAATATATTTCTACATCCAATTGCCTTTCCCTGCCACTTCCGTTTTTCTCCTACAGGTCTAACACTTCCGAAAAACCAATACAACGCCCACCCGGAACAATATATAAAGCTAAACGAACCGTTCACTGGGTACTTATCCGTACGAAAATCCTTATTGATTTACCTGTTTTTACAAGGAAATAAAATGTGAAAAAAATATTTCTACATCCCATGGCCTTTCCCAACCATTTAAATTTTTCTCTTACAGGTCTAACACTTCCGAAAAACCAATGCATCGCCCACCCAGAACAATATATAAGCTAAACGAACCGTTCACTGGCTACTTAGACGTAAGAAAATCCCTATTGATTAACCTGTTTTTACAAGGAAATAAAATGTGAAAAAAATATTTCTACATCCCATGGCCTTTCCCAACCATTTAAATTTTTCTCTTACAGGTCTAACACTTCGGAAAAACCAATACAATGCCCACCCAGAACAATATATAAAGCTAAACGAACCGTTCACTGGGTACTTATCCGTACGAAAATCCCTTTTGATTTACCTGTTTTTACAAGGAAATAAAATGTGAAAAAAATATTTCTATATCCCCTGGTCTTTCCCAACCACTTCCGTTTTTCGCCTACAGGTCTAACACTTCTTAAAAACCAATACAACGCCCACCCGGAACAATATATAAAGTTAAACGAACCGTTCACTGGGTACTTATCCGTACGAAAATCCTTATTGATTTACCTGTTTTTACAAGGAAATAAAATGTGAAAAAAATATTTCTACATCCCATGGCCTTTCTCAACCATTTAAATTTTTCTCTTACAGGTCTAACACTTCCGAAAAACCAATACAACGCCCACCCAGAACAATATATAAAGCTAAACAAACCGTTCACTGGGTACTTATCCGTACGAAAATCCCTATTGATTTACCTGTTTTTACAAGGAAATAAAATGTGAAAAAAATTTTCTACATCCCATGGCCTTTGCCAGCCACTTCCGTTTTTCTCCCACAGGACTAACACTTCGAAAAACCAATACAACGCCCACCCGGAACAATATATAAAGCTAAACGAACCGTTCACTGGGTACTTATCCGTACGAAAATCCTTATTGATTTACCTGTTTTTACAAGGAAATAAAATGTGAAAAAAATATTTCTACATCCCATGGCCTTTCCCAACCATTTAAATTTTTCTCTTACAGGTCTAACACTTCGGAAAAACCAATACAACGCCCACCCAGAACAATATATAAAGCTAAACGAACCGTTCACTGGGTACTTATCCGTACGAAAATCCCTTTTGATTTACCTGTTTTTACAAGGAAATAAAATGTGAAAAAAATATTTCTATATCCCCTGGTCTTTCCCAACCATTTAAATTTTTCTCTTACAGGTCTAACACTTTCGAAAAACCAATACAACGCCCACCCGGAACAATATATAAAGCTAAACGAACCGTTCACTGGGTACTTAAAGGTACGATAAATACCTATTGATTTACCTGTTTTTACAAGTAAATAAAATGTGAAAAAAATATTTCTACATCCCATGGCCTTTCCCAACCATTTAAATTTTTCTCTTACAGGTCTAACACTTCGGAAAAACCAATACAACGCCCACCCAGAACAATATATAAAGCTAAACGAACCGTTCACTGGGTACTTATCCGTACGAAAATCCCTTTTGATTTACCTGTTTTTACAAGGAAATAAAATGTGAAAAAAATATTTCTATATCCCCTGGTCTTTCCCAACCATTTAAATGTTTCTCTTACAGGTCTAAAACTTCTGAAAAACCATTACAACGCCCACCCGGAACAATATATAAAGCTAAACGAACCATTCACTGGGTACTTATCCGTACGAAAATCCCTATTGATTTACCTGTTTTTATAAGGGAATAAAATGTGAAAAAAACTATTTCTATATCCCATGGCCTTTCCCAGACACTTCCGTTTTTCTCCCACAGGTCTAACACTTCCGAAAAACCAATACAACGCCCACCCGGAACAATATATAAAGCTAAACGAACTGTTCACTGGGTAATTATCCGTAACCAAATTCCTATTGATTTACCTTTTTTTTACCAGGATATAAAATGTGAAAAATATATTTCTACATCCAATTGCCTTTCCCAGCCACTTCCGTTTTTCTCCTACAGGTCTAACACTTCCGAAAAACCAATACAACGCCCACCCGGAACAATATATAAAGCTAAACGAACCGTTCACTGGGTACTTATCCGTACGAAAATCCTTAATGATTTACCTGTTTTTACAATGATATAAAATGTGAAAAAAATATTTCTACATCCCATGGCCTTTCCCAACCATTTAAATTTTTCTCTTACGGGTCTAACACTTCGGAAAAACCAATACAATGCCCACCCAGAACAATATATAAAGCTAAACGAACCGTTCACTGGGTACTTATCCGTACGAAAATCCCTTTTGATTTACCTGTTTTTACAAGGAAATAAAATGTGAAAAAAATATTTCTATATCCCCTGGTCTTTCCCAACCATTTAAATTTTTCTCTTACAGGTCTAACACTTTCGAAAAACCAATACAACGCCCACCCGGAACAATATATAAAGCTAAACGAACCGTTCACTGGGTACTTAACTGTACAATAAATACCTATTGATTTACCTGTTTTTACAAGTAAATAAAATGTGAAAAAAATATTTCTACATCCCATGGCCTTTCCCAACCATTTAAATTTTTCTCTTACAGGTCTAACACTTCGGAAAAACCAATACAACGCCCACCCAGAACAATATATAAAGCTAAACGAACCGTTCACTGGGTACTTATCCGTACGAAAATCCCTTTTGATTTACCTGTTTTTACAAGGAAATAAAATGTGAAAAAAATATTTCTATATCCCCTGGTCTTTCCCAACCATTTAAATTTTTCTCTTACAGGTCTAAAACTTCTGAAAAACCATTACAACGCCCACCCGGAACAATATATAAAGCTAAACGAACCGTTCACTGGGTACTTATCCGTACGAAAATCCTTATTGATTTACCTGTTTTTACAAGGAAATAAAATGTGAAAAAAATATTTCTATATCCCATGGCCTTTCCCAGCCACTTCCGTTTTTCTCCCACAGGTCTAACACTTCCGAAAAACCAATACAACGCCCACCCGGAACAATATATAAAGCTAAACTAACCGTTCACTGGGTAATTATCCGTAACAAAATCCCTATTGATTTACCTTTTTTTTACAAGGATATAAAATGTGAAAAATATATTTCTACATCCAATTGCCTTTCCCAGCCACTTCCGTTTTTCGCCTACAGGTCTAACACTTCTGAAAAACCAATACAACGCCCACCCGGAACAATATATAAAGCTAAACGAACCGTTCACTGGGTACTTATCCGTACGAAAATCCTTATTGATTTACCTGTTTTTACAAGGAAATAAAATGTGAAAAAAATATTTCTACATCCCATGGCCTTTCTCAACCATTTAAATTTTTCTCTTACAGGTCTAACACTTCCGAAAAACCAATACAACGCCCACCCAGAACAATATATAAAGCTAAACAAACCGTTCACTGGGTACTTATCCGTACGAAAATCCCTATTGATTTACCTGTTTTTACAAGGAAATAAAATGTGAAAAAAATATTTCTATATCCCCTGGTCTTTCCCAACCATTTAAATTTTTCTCTTACAGGTCTAACACTTTCTAAAAACTAATACAACGCCGACCCGGAACAATATATAAAGCTAAACGAACCGTTCACTGGGTAATTAACTGTACGATAAATACCTATTGATTTACCTGTTTTTACAAGTAAATAAAATGTGAAAAAAATATTTCTACATCCCATAGCCTTTCCCAGCCACTTCAGTTTTTCTCCCACAGGTCTAACACTTCCGAAAAACCAATACAACGCCCACCCGGAACAATATATAAAGCTAAACGAACCGTTCAAAGCGTACTTATCCGTACGAAAATCCCTATTGATCTACCTGTTTTACAAGGAAATAAAATGTGAAAAAAATATTTCTACATCCCATGGCCTTTTCCAACCATTTAAATTTTTCTCTTTCAGGTCTAACACTTCCGAAAAACCAATACAACGCTGTCCCAGAACAATATATAAAGCTAATCGAACCGTTCACTGGCTACTTAGACGTAAGAAAATCCCTATTGATTTACCTGTTTTTACAAGGAAATAAAATGTGAAAAAATATTTCTACAATCCATGGCCTTTCCCAACCATTTCAATTTTTCTCTTACAGGTCTAACACTTCCGAAAAACCTATACAACGCCCACCCAGAACAATATATAAAGCTAAACGAACCGTTCACTGGGTACATATCCGTACGAAAATCCCTATTGATTTACCTGTTTTTACAAGAACATAAAATGTGAAAAAAATATTTCTACATCCCATAGCCTTTCCCAGCCACTTCCGTTTTTCTCCTACAGGTCTAAAACTTCCGAAAAACCAATACAACTCCCACCCGGAACAATATATAACGCTAAACGAACCGTTCACTGGGTAGTTATCCGTATGATAATCCCTATTGATTTACCTGTTTTTACAAGGAAATAAAATGTGAAAAAAATATTTCTACATCCCATGGCCTTTCCCAGCCATCTCCGTTTTTCTCCCACAGGTCTAACACTTCCGAAAAACCAATACAACGCCCACCCGGCACAATATATAAAGCTAAACGAACCGTTCACTGGGTACTTAACTGTACGATAAATACCTATTGATTTACCTGTTTTTACAAGGAAATAAAATGTGAAAAAAATATTTCTACATCCCATGGCCTTTCCCAACCATTTAAATTTTTCTCTTACAGGTCTAACACTTCGGAAAAACCAATACAACGCCCACCCAGAACAATATATAAAGCTAAACGAACCGTTCACTGGGTACTTATCCGTACGAAAATCCCTTTTGATGTACCTGTTTTTACAAGGAAATAAAATGTGAAAAAAATATTTCTATATCCCCTGGTCTTTCCCAACCATTTAAATTTTTCTCTTACAGGTCTAACACTTTCGAAAAACCAATACAACGCCCACCCGGAACAATATATAAAGCTAAACGAACCGTTCACTGGGTACTTAACTGTACGATAAATACCTATTGATTTACCTGTTTTTACAAGTAAATAAAATGTGAAAAAAATATTTCTACATCCCATGGCCTTTCCCAACCATTTAAATTTTTCTCTTACAGGTCTAAAACTTCTGAAAAACCATTACAACGCCCACCCGGAACAATATATAAAGCTAAACGAACCGTTCACTGGGTACTTATCCGTACGAAAATCCTTATTGATTTACCTGTTTTTACAAGGAAATAAAATGTGAAAAAAATATTTCTACATCCCATAGCCTTTCCCAGCCACTTCAGTTTTTCTCCCACAGGTCTAACACTTCCGAAAAACCAATACAACGCCCACCCGGAACAATATATAAAGCTAAACGAACCGTTCAAAGCGTACTTATCCGTACGAAAATCCCTATTGATCTACCTGTTTTACAAGGAAATAAAATGTGAAAAAAATATTTCTACATCCCATGGCCTTTTCCAACCATTTAAATTTTTCTCTTTCAGGTCTAACACTTCTGAAAAACCTATACAACGCCCACCCAGAACAATATATAAAGCTAAACGAACCGTTCACTGGGTACATATCCGTACGAAAATCCCTATTGATTTACCTGTTTTTACAAGAACATAAAATGTGAAAAAAATATTTCTACATCCCATAGCCTTTCCCAGCCACTTCCGTTTTTCTCCTACAGGTCTAAAACTTCCGAAAAACCAATACAACTCCCACCCGGAACAATATATAACGCTAAACGAACCGTTCACTGGGTAGTTATCCGTATGATAATCCCTATTGATTTACCTGTTTTTACAAGGAAATAAAATGTGAAAAAAATATTTCTACATCCTATGGCCTTTCCCAGCCATCTCTGTTTTTCTCCCACAGGTCTAACACTTCCGAAAAACCAATACAACGCCCACCCGGAACAATATACAAAGCTAAACGAACCGTTCACTGGGTACTTATCCGTACGAAAATCCCTATTGATTAACCTTTTTTTACAAGGAAATAAAATGTGAAAAAATATTTCTACAATCCATGGCCTTTCCCAACCATTTAATTTTTTCTCTTACAGGTCTAACACTTCCGAAAAACCTATACAACGCCCACCCGGAACAATATATAACGCTAAACGAACCGTTCACTGGGTACTTATCCGTACGAAAATCCCTATTGATTTACCTGTTTTTACAAGGAAATAAAATGTGAAAAAATATTTCTACATCCCATGGCCTTTCCTAGACACTTCCGTTTTTCTCCCACAGGTCTAACACTTCCGAAAAACCAATACAACACCCACCCGGAACAATACATAAAGCTAAACGAACCGTTCACTAGGTAATTATCCGTAACAAAATTCCTATTGATTTACCTTTTTTTACAAGGATATAAAATGTGAAAAATATATTTCTACATGCAATTGCCTTTCCCAGCCACTTCCATTTTTCTCCTACAGGTCTAACATTTCCGAAAAACCAATACAACGCACACCTGGAACAATATATAAAGCTAAACGAACCGTTCACTGGGTACTTATCCGTACGAAAATCCCTATTGATTTACCTGTTTTTACAAGGAAATAAAATGTGAAAAAAATATTTCTACATCCCATGGCCTTTCCCAACCATTTAAATTTTTCTCTTACAGGTCTAACACTTCCGAAAAACCAATGCATCGCCCACCCAGAACAATATATAAAGCTAAACGAACCGTTCACTGGCTACTTAGACGTAAGAAAATCCCTATTGATTAACCTGTTTTTACAAGGAAATAAAATGTGAAAAAAATATTTCTATATCCCATGGCCTTTCCCAGCCACTTCCGTTTTTCTCACACAGGTCTAACACTTCCGAAAAACCAATACAACGCCCACCCGGAACAATATATAAAGCTAAACGAACCATTCACTGGGTACTTATCCGTACGAAAATCCCTATTGATTTACCTGTTTTTATAAGGGAATAAAATGTGAAAAAAATATTTCTATATCCCATGGCCTTTCCCAGACACTTCCGTTTTTCTCCCACAGGTCTAACACTTCCGAAAAACCAATACAACGCCCACCCGGAACAATATATAAAGCTAAAAGAACCGTTCACTGGGTAATTATCCGTAACAAAATTCCTATTGATTTACCTTTTTTTTACAAGGATATAAAATGTGAAAAATATATTTCTACATCCAATTGCCTTTCCCAGCCACTTCCTTTTTTCTCCTACAGGTCTAACACTTCTGAAAAACCAATACAACGCCCACCCGGAACAATATATAAAGCTAAACGAACCGTTCACTGGGTACTTATCCGTACAAAAATCCTTATTGATTTACCTGTTTTTACAAGGAAATAAAATGTGAAAAAAATATTTCTACATCCCATGGCCTTTCCCAACCATTTAAATTTTTCTCTTACAGGTCTAACACTTCCGAAAAACCAATACAACGCCCACCCAGAACAATATATAAAGCTAAACGAACCGTTCACTGGGTACTTATCCGTACGAAAATCCCTTTTGATTTACCTGTTTTTACAAGGAAATAAAATGTGAAAAAAATATTTCTATATCCCCTGGTCTTTCCCAACCATTTAAATTTTTCTCTTACAGGTCTAACACTTTCGAAAAACCAATACAACGCCCACCCGGAACAATATATAAAGCTAAACGAACCGTTCACTGGGTACTTAACTGTACGATAAATACCTATTGATTTACCTGTTTTTACAAGTAAATAAAATGTGAAAAAAATATTTCTACATCCCATGGCCTTTCCCAACCATTTAAATTTTTCTCTTACAGGTCTAAAACTTCTGAAAAACCATTACAACGCCCACCCGGAACAATATATAAAGCTAAACGAACCGTTCACTGGGTACTTATCCGTACGAAAATCCTTATTGATTTACCTGTTTTTACAAGGAAATAAAATGTGAAAAAAATATTTCTACATCCCATAGCCTTTCCCAGCCACTTCAGTTTTTCTCCCACAGGTCTAACACTTCCGAAAAACCAATACAACGCCCACCCGGAACAATATATAAAGCTAAACGAACCGTTCAAAGCGTACTTATCCGTACGAAAATCCGTATTGATCTACCTGTTTTACAAGGAAATAAAATGTGAAAAAAATATTTCTACATCCCATGGCCTTTTCCAACCATTTAAATTTTTCTCTTTCAGGTCTAACACTTCTGAAAAACCAATACAACGCTGTCCCAGAACAATATATAAAGCTAATCGAACCGTTCACTCGCTACTTAGACGTAAGAAAATCCCTATTGATTTACCTGTTTTTACAAGGAAATAAAATGTGAAAAAATATTTCTACAATCCATGGCCTTTCCCAACCATTTCAATTTTTCTCTTACAGGTCTAACACTTCCGAAAAACCTATACAACGCCCACCCAGAACAATATATAAAGCTAAACGAACCGTTCACTGGGTACATATCCGTACGAAAATCCCTATTGATTTACCTGTTTTTACAAGAACATAAAATGTGAAAAAAATATTTCTACATCCCATAGCCTTTCCCAGCCACTTCCGTTTTTCTCCTACAGGTCTAAAACTTCCGAAAAACCAATACAACTCCCACCCGGAACAATATATAACGCTAAACGAACCGTTCACTGGGTAGTTATCCGTATGATAATCCCTATTGATTTACCTGTTTTTACAAGGAAATAAAATGTGAAAAAAATATTTCTACATCCTATGGCCTTTCCCAGCCATCTCTGTTTTTCTCCCACAGGTCTAACACTTCCGAAAAACCAATACAACGCCCACCCGGAACAATATATAAAGCTAAACGAACCGTTCACTGGGTACTTATCCGTACGAAAATCCCTATTGATTTACCTGTTTTTACAAGGAAATAAAATGTGAAAAAATATTTCTACAATCCATGGCCTTTCCCAACCATTTAATTTTTTCTCTTACAGGTCTAACACTTCCGAAAAACCAATGCATCGCCCACCCAGAACAATATATAAAGCTAAACGAACCGTTCACTGGCTACTTAGACGTAAGAAAATCCCTATTGATTAACCTGTTTTTACAAGGAAATAAAATGTGAAAAAAATATTTCTATATCCCATGGCCTTTCCCAGCCACTTCCGTTTTTCTCACACAGGTCTAACACTTCCGAAAAACCAATACAACGCCCACCCGGAACAATATATAAAGCTAAACTAACCGTTCACTGAGTAATTATCCGTAACAAAATCCCTATTGATTTACCTTTTTTTTACAAGGATATAAAATGTGAAAAATATATTTCTACATCCAATTGCCTATCCCAGCCACTTCCGTTTTTCTCCTACAGGTCTAACACTTCCGAAAAACCAATACAACGCCCACCCGGAACAATATATAAAGCTAAATGAACCGTTCACTGGGTACTTATCCGTACGAAAATCCCTATTGATTTACCTGTTTTTACAAGGAAATAAAATGTGAAAAAAAATTTCTACATCCCATGGCCTTCGCCAGCCACTTCCGTTTTTCTCCCACAGGTCTAACACTTCCGAAAAACCAATACAACGCCCACCCGGAACAATATATAAAGCTAAACGAACCGTTCACTGGGTACTTATCCGTACGAAAATCCTTATTGATTTACCTGTTTTTACAAGGAAATAAAATGTGAAAAAAATATTTCTACATCCCATGGCCTTTCCCAACCATCTAAATTTTTCTCTTACAGGTCTAACACTTCCGAAAAACCAATACAACGCCCACCCAGAACAATATATAAAGCTAAACGAACCGTTCACTGGGTACTTATCCGTACGAAAATCCCTTTTGATTTACCTGTTTTTACAAGGAAATAAAATGTGAAAAAAATATTTCTATATCCCCTGGTCTTTCCCAACCATTTAAATTTTTGTCTTACAGGTCTAACACTTTCGAAAAACCAATACAACGCCCACCCGGAACAATATATAAAGCTAAACGAACCGTTCACTGGGTACTTAACTGTACGATAAATACCTATTGATTTACCTGTTTTTACAAGTAAATAAAATGTGAAAAAAATATTTCTACAAACCATGGCCTTTCCCAACCATTTAAATTTTTCTCTTACAGGTCTAAAACTTCTGAAAAACCATTACAACGCACACCCGGAACAATATATAAAGCTAAACGAACTATTCACTGGGTACTTATCCGTACGAAAATCCCTATTGATTTACCTGTTTTTATAAGGGAATAAAATGTGAAAAAAATATTTCTATATCCCATGGCCTTTCCCAGACACTTCCGTTTTTCTCCCACATGTCTAACACTTCCGAAAAACCAATACAACGCCCACCCGGAACAATATATAAAGCTAAATGAACCGTTCACTGGGTACTTATCCGTACGAAAATCCCTATTGATTTACCTGTTTTTACAAGGAAATAAAATGTGAAAAAAATTTTCTACATCCCATGGCCTTCGCCAGCCACTTCCGTTTTTCTCCCACAGGTCTAACACTTCCGAAAAACCAATACAACGCCCACCCGGAACAATATATAAAGCTAAACGAACCGTTCACTGGGTACTTATCCGTACGAAAATCCTTATTGATTTACCTGTTTTTACAAGGAAATAAAATGTGAAAAAAATATTTCTACATCCCGTGGCCTTTCCCAACCATCTAAATTTTTCTCTTACAGGTCTAACACTTCCGAAAAACCAATACAACGCCCACCCAGAACAATATATAAAGCTAAACGAACCGTTCACTGGGTACTTATCCATACGAAAATCCCTTTTGATTTACCTGTTTTTACAAGGAAATAAAATGTGAAAAAAATATTTCTATATCCCCTGGTCTTTCCCAACCATTTAAATTTTTCTCTTACAGGTCTAACACTTCCGAAAAACCAATACAACGCCCACCCGGAACAATATATAAAGCTAAACTAACCGTTCACTGGGTAATTATCCGTAACAAAATCCCTATTGATTTACCTTTTTTTTACAAGGATATAAAATGTGAAAAATATATTTCTACATCCAATTGCCTATCCCAGCCACTTCCGTTTTTCTCCTACAGGTCTAACACTTCCGAAAAACCAATACAACGCCCACACGGAACAATATATAAAGCTAAACGAACCGTTCACTGGGTACTTATCCGTACGAAAATTCCTATTGATTTACCTGTTTTTACAAGGAAATAAAATGTGAAAAAAATTTTCTACATCCCATGGCCTTCGCCAGCCACTTCCGTTTTTCTCCCACAGGTCTAACACTTCCGAAAAACCAATACAACGCCCACCCAGAACAATATATAAAGCTAAACGAACCGTTCACTGGGTACTTATCCGTACGAAAATCCCTTTTGATTTACCTGTTTTTACAAGGAAATAAAATGTGAAAAAAATATTTCTATATCCCCTGGTCTTTCCCAACCATTTAAATTTTTCTCTTACAGGTCTAACACTTCCGAAAAACCAATGCATCGCCCACCCAGAACAATATATAAAGCTAAACGAACCGTTCACTGGCTACTTAGACGTAAGAAAATCCCTATTGATTAACCTGTTTTTACAAGGAAATAAAATGTGAAAAAAATATTTCTATATCCCATGGCCTTTCCCAGCCACTTCCGTTTTTCTCACACAGGTCTAACACTTCCGAAAAACCAATACAACGCCCACCCGGAACAATATATAAAGCTAAACTAACCGTTCACTGGGTAATTATCCGTAACAAAATCCCTATTGATTTACCTTTTTTTTACAAGGATATAAAATGTGAAAAATATATTTCTACATCCAATTGCCTATCCCAGCAACTTCCGTTTTTCTCCTACAGGTCTAACACTTCCGAAAAACCAATACAACGCCCACCCGGAACAATATATAAAGCTAAATGAACCGTTCACTGGGTACTTATCCGTACGAAAATCCCTATTGATTTACCTGTTTTTACAAGGAAATAAAATGTGAAAAAAATTTTCTACATCCCATGGCCTTCGCCAGCCACTTCCGTTTTTCTCCCACAGGTCTAACACTTCCGAAAAACCAATACAACGCCCACCCGGAACAATATATAAAGCTAAACGAACCGTTCACTGGGTACTTATCCGTACGAAAATCCTTATTGATTTACCTGTTTTTACAAGGAAATAAAATGTGAAAAAAATATTTCTACATCCCATGGCCTTTCCCAACCATCTAAATTTTTCTCTTACAGGTCTAACACTTCCGAAAAACCAATACAACGCCCACCCAGAACAATATATAAAGCTAAACGAACCGTTCACTGGGTACATATCCATACGAAAATCCCTTTTGATTTACCTGTTTTTACAAGGAAATAAAATGTGAAAAAAATATTTCTATATCCCCTGGTCTTTCCCAACCATTTAAATTTTTCTCTTACAGGTCTAACACTTCCGAAAAACCAATACAACGCCCACCCGGAACAATATATAAAGCTAAACTAACCGTTCACTGGGTAATTATCCGTAACAAAATCCCTATTGATTTACCTTTTTTTTACAAGGATATAAAATGTGAAAAATATATTTCTACATCCAATTGCCTATCCCAGCCACTTCCGTTTTTCTCCTACAGGTCTAACACTTCTGAAAAACCAATACAACGCCCACACGGAACAATATATAAAGCTAAACGAACCGTTCACTGGGTACTTATCCGTACGAAAATTCCTATTGATTTACCTGTTTTTACAAGGAAATAAAATGTGAAAAAAATTTTCTACATCCCATGGCCTTCGCCAGCCACTTCCGTTTTTCTCCCACAGGTCTAACACTTCCGAAAAACCAATACAACGCCCACCCAGAACAATATATAAAGCTAAACGAACCGTTCACTGGGTACTTATCCGTACGAAAATCCCTTTTGATTTACCTGTTTTTACAAGGAAATAAAATGTGAAAAAAATATTTCTATATCCCCTGGTCTTTCCCAATCATTTAAATTTTTCTCTTACAGGTCTAAAACTTCTGAAAAACCATTACAACGCACACCCGGAACAATATATAAAGCTAAACGAACTATTCACTGGGTACTTATCCGTACGAAAATCCCTATTGATTTACCTGTTTTTATAAGGGAATAAAATGTGAAAAAAATATTTCTATATCCCATGGCCTTTCCCAGACACTTCCGTTTTTCTCCCACATGTCTAACACTTCCGAAAAACCAATACAACGCCCACCCGGAACAATATATAAAGCTAAATGAACCGTTCACTGGGTACTTATCCGTACGAAAATCCCTATTGATTTACCTGTTTTTACAAGGAAATAAAATGTGAAAAAAATTTTCTACATCCCATGGCCTTCGCCAGCCACTTCCGTTTTTCTCCCACAGGTCTAACACTTCCGAAAAACCAATACAACGCCCACCCGGAACAATATATAAAGCTAAACGAACCGTTCACTGGGTACTTATCCGTACGAAAATCCTTATTGATTTACCTGTTTTTACAAGGAAATAAAATGTGAAAAAAATATTTCTACATCCCGTGGCCTTTCCCAACCATCTAAATTTTTCTCTTACAGGTCTAACACTTCCGAAAAACCAATACAACGCCCACCCAGAACAATATATAAAGCTAAACGAACCGTTCACTGGGTACTTATCCATACGAAAATCCCTTTTGATTTACCTGTTTTTACAAGGAAATAAAATGTGAAAAAAATATTTCTATATCCCCTGGTCTTTCCCAACCATTTAAATTTTTCTCTTACAGGTCTAACACTTCCGAAAAACCAATACAACGCCCACCCGGAACAATATATAAAGCTAAACTAACCGTTCACTGGGTAATTATCCGTAACAAAATCCCTATTGATTTACCTTTTTTTTACAAGGATATAAAATGTGAAAAATATATTTCTACATCCAATTGCCTATCCCAGCCACTTCCGTTTTTCTCCTACAGGTCTAACACTTCCGAAAAACCAATACAACGCCCACACGGAACAATATATAAAGCTAAACGAACCGTTCACTGGGTACTTATCCGTACGAAAATTCCTATTGATTTACCTGTTTTTACAAGGAAATAAAATGTGAAAAAAATTTTCTACATCCCATGGCCTTCGCCAGCCACTTCCGTTTTTCTCCCACAGGTCTAACACTTCCGAAAAACCAATACAACGCCCACCCAGAACAATATATAAAGCTAAACGAACCGTTCACTGGGTACTTATCCGTACGAAAATCCCTTTTGATTTACCTGTTTTTACAAGGAAATAAAATGTGAAAAAAATATTTCTATATCCCCTGGTCCTTCCCAACCATTTAAATTTTTCTCTTACAGGTCTAACACTTCCGAAAAACCAATGCATCGCCCACCCAGAACAATATATAAAGCTAAACGAACCGTTCACTGGCTACTTAGACGTAAGAAAATCCCTATTGATTAACCTGTTTTTACAAGGAAATAAAATGTGAAAAAAATATTTCTATATCCCATGGCCTTTCCCAGCCACTTCCGTTTTTCTCACACAGGTCTAACACTTCCGAAAAACCAATACAACGCCCACCCGGAACAATATATAAAGCTAAACTAACCGTTCACTGGGTAATTATCCGTAACAAAATCCCTATTGATTTACCTTTTTTTTACAAGGATATAAAATGTGAAAAATATATTTCTACATCCAATTGCCTATCCCAGCAACTTCCGTTTTTCTCCTACAGGTCTAACACTTCCGAAAAACCAATACAACGCCCACCCGGAACAATATATAAAGCTAAATGAACCGTTCACTGGGTACTTATCCGTACGAAAATCCCTATTGATTTACCTGTTTTTACAAGGAAATAAAATGTGAAAAAAATTTTCTACATCCCATGGCCTTCGCCAGCCACTTCCGTTTTTCTCCCACAGGTCTAACACTTCCGAAAAACCAATACAACGCCCACCCGGAACAATATATAAAGCTAAACGAACCGTTCACTGGGTACTTATCCGTACGAAAATCCTTATTGATTTACCTGTTTTTACAAGGAAATAAAATGTGAAAAAAATATTTCTACATCCCATGGCCTTTCCCAACCATCTAAATTTTTCTCTTACAGGTCTAACACTTCCGAAAAACCAATACAACGCCCACCCAGAACAATATATAAAGCTAAACGAACCGTTCACTGGGTACATATCCATACGAAAATCCCTTTTGATTTACCTGTTTTTACAAGGAAATAAAATGTGAAAAAAATATTTCTATATCCCCTGGTCTTTCCCAACCATTTAAATTTTTCTCTTACAGGTCTAACACTTCCGAAAAACCAATACAACGCCCACCCGGAACAATATATAAAGCTAAACTAACCGTTCACTGGGTAATTATCCGTAACAAAATCCCTATTGATTTACCTTTTTTTTACAAGGATATAAAATGTGAAAAATATATTTCTACATCCAATTGCCTATCCCAGCCACTTCCGTTTTTCTCCTACAGGTCTAACACTTCTGAAAAACCAATACAACGCCCACACGGAACAATATATAAAGCTAAACGAACCGTTCACTGGGTACTTATCCGTACGAAAATTCCTATTGATTTACCTGTTTTTACAAGGAAATAAAATGTGAAAAAAATTTTCTACATCCCATGGCCTTCGCCAGCCACTTCCGTTTTTCTCCCACAGGTCTAACACTTCCGAAAAACCAATACAACGCCCACCCAGAACAATATATAAAGCTAAACGAACCGTTCACTGGGTACTTATCCGTACGAAAATCCCTTTTGATTTACCTGTTTTTACAAGGAAATAAAATGTGAAAAAAATATTTCTATATCCCCTGGTCTTTCCCAATCATTTAAATTTTTCTCTTACAGGTCTAACACTTCCGAAAAACCAATGCATCGCCCACCCAGAACAATATATAAAGCTAAACGAACCGTTCACTGGCTACTTAGACGTAAGAAAATCCCTATTGATTAACCTGTTTTTACAAGGAAATAAAATGTGAAAAAAATATTTCTATATCCCATGGCCTTTCCCAGCCACTTCCGTTTTTCTCACACAGGTCTAACACTTCCGAAAAACCAATACAACGCCCACCCGGAACAATATATAAAGCTAAACTAACCGTTCACTGGGTAATTATCCGTAACAAAATCCCTATTGATTTACCTTTTTTTTACAAGGATATAAAATGTGAAAAATATATTTCTACATCCAATTGCCTATCCCAGCCACTTCCGTTTTTCTCCTACGGGTCTAACACTTCCGAAAAACCAATACAACGCCCACCCGGAACAATATATAAAGCTAAATGAACCGTTCACTGGGTACTTATCCGTACGAAAATCCCTATTGATTTACCTGTTTTTACAAGGAAATAAAATGTGAAAAAAATTTTCTACATCCCATGGCCTTCGCCAGCCACTTCCGTTTTTCTCCCACAGGTCTAACACTTCCGAAAAACCAATACAACGCCCACCCGGAACAATATATAAAGCTAAACGAACCGTTCACTGGGTACTTATCCGTACGAAAATCCTTATTGATTTACCTGTTTTTACAAGGAAATAAAATGTGAAAAAAATATTTCTACATCCCATGGCCTTTCCCAACCATCTAAATTTTTCTCTTACAGGTCTAACACTTCCGAAAAACCAATACAACGCCCACCCAGAACAATATATAAAGCTAAACGAACCGTTCACTGGGTACTTATCCATACGAAAATCCCTTTTGATTTACCTGTTTTTACAAGGAAATAAAATGTGAAAAAAATATTTCTATATCCCCTGGTCTTTCCCAACCATTTAAATTTTTCTCTTACAGGTCTAACACTTTCGAAAAACCAATACAACGCCCACCCGGAACAATATATAAAGCTAAACGAACCGTTCACTGTGTACTTAACTGTACGATAAATACCTATTGATTTACCTGTTTTTACAAGTAAATAAAATGTGAAAAAAATATTTCTACAAACCATGGCCTTTCCCAACCATTTAAATTTTTCTCTTACAGGTCTAAAACTTCTGAAAAACCATTATAACGCACACCCGGAACAATATATAAAGCTAAACGAACTATTCACTGGGTACTTATCCGTACGAAAATCCCTATTGATTTACCTGTTTTTATAAGGGAATAAAATGTGAAAAAAATATTTCTATATCCCATGGCCTTTCCCAGACACTTCCGTTTTTCTCCCACAGGTCTAACACTTCCGAAAAACCAATACAACGCCCACCCGGAACAATATATAAAGCTAAATGAACCGTTCACTGGGTACTTGTCCGTACGAAAATCCCTATTGATTTACCTGTTTTTACAAGGAAAAAAATGTGAAAAAAATTTTCTACATCCCATGGCCTTCGCCAGCCACTTCCGTTTTTCTCCCACAGGTCTAACACTTCCGAAAAACCAATACAACGCCCACCCGGAACAATATATAAAGCTAAACGAACCGTTCACTGGGTACTTATCCGTACGAAAATCCTTATTGATTTACCTGTTTTTACAAGGAAATAAAATGTGAAAAAAATATTTCTACATCCCATGGCCTTTCCCAACCATCTAAATTTTTCTCTTACAGGTCTAACACTTCCGAAAAACCAATACAACGCCCACCCAGAACAATATATAAAGCTAAACGAACCGTTCACTGGGTACTTATCCATACGAAAATCCCTTTTGATTTACCTGTTTTTACAAGGAAATAAAATGTGAAAAAAATATTTCTATATCCCCTGGTCTTTCCCAACCATTTAAATTTTTCTCTTACAGGTCTAACACTTCCGAAAAACCAATACAACGCCCACCCGGAACACTATATAAAGCTAAACTAACCGTTCACTGGGTAATTATCCGTAACAAAATCCCTATTGATTTACCTTTTTTTTACAAGGATATAAAATGTGAAAAATATATTTCTACATCCAATTGCCTATCCCAGCCACTTCCGTTTTTCTCCTACAGGTCTAACACTTCCGAAAAACCAATACAACGCCCACACGGAACAATATATAAAGCTAAACGAACCGTTCACTGGGTACTTATCCGTACGAAAATTCCTATTGATTTACCTGTTTTTACAAGGAAATAAAATGTGAAAAAAATTTTCTACATCCCATGGCCTTCGCCAGCCACTTCCGTTTTTCTCCCACAGGTCTAACACTTCCGAAAAACCAATACAACGCCCACCCAGAACAATATATAAAGCTTAACGAACCGTTCACTGGGTACTTATCCGTACGAAAATCCCTTTTGATTTACCTGTTTTTACAAGGAAATAAAATGTGAAAAAAATATTTCTATATCCCCTGGTCTTTCCCAACCATTTAAATTTTTCTCTTACAGGTCTAACACTTTCGAAAAACCAATACAATGCCCACCCGGAACAATATATAAAGCTAAACGAACCGTTCACTGGGTACTTAACTGTACGATAAATACCTATTGATTTACCTGTTTTTACAAGTAAATAAAATGTGAAAAAAATATTTCTACATCCCATGGCCTTTCCCAACCATTTAAATTTTTCTCTTACAGGTCTAAAACTTCTGAAAAACCATTACAACGCACACCCGGAACAATATATAAAGCTAAACGAACTATTCACTGGGTACTTATCCGTACGAAAATCCCTATTGATTTACCTGTTTTTATAAGGGAATAAAATGTGAAAAAAATATTTCTATATCCCATGGCCTTTCCCAGACACTTCAGTTTTTCTCCCACAGGTCTAACACTTCCGAAAAACCAATACAACGCCCACCCGGAACAATATATAAAGCTAAACGAACCGTTCAAAGCGTACTTATCCGTACGAAAATCCCTATTGATCTACCTGTTTTACAAGGAAATAAAATGTGAAGAAAATATTTCTACATCCCATGGCCTTTTCCAACCATTTAAATTTTTCTCTTTCAGGTCTAACACTTCCGAAAAACCAATACAACGCTGTCCCAGAACAATAGATAAAGCTAATCGAACCGTTCACTGGCTACTTAGACGTAAGAAAATCCCTATTGATTTACCTGTTTTTACAAGGAAATAAAATGTGAAAAAATATTTCTACAATCCATGGCCTTTCCCAACCATTTCAATTTTTCTCTTACAGGTCTAACACTTCCGAAAAACCTATACAACGCCCACCCAGAACAATATATAAAGCTAAACGAACCGTTCACTGGGTACATATCCGTACGAAAATCCCTATTGATTTACCTGTTTTTACAAGGAAATAAAATGTGAAAAAAATATTTCTACATCCTATGGCCTTTCCCAGCCATCTCCGTTTTTCTCCCACAGGTCTAACACTTCCGAAAAACCAATACAACGCCCACCCGGAACAATATATAAAGCTAAACGAACCGTTCACTGGGTACTTATCCGTACGAAAATCCCTATTGATTTACCTGTTTTTACAAGGAAATAAAATGTGAAAAAATATTTCTACAATCCATGGCCTTTCCCAACCATCTAAATTTTTCTCTTACAGGTCTAACACTTCCGAAAAACCAATACAACGCCCACCCAGAAAAATATATAAAGCTAAACGAACCGTTCAAAGCGTACTTATCCGTACGAAAATCCCTATTGATCTACCTGTTTTACAAGGAAATAAAATGTGAAGAAAATATTTCTACATCCCATGGCCTTTTCCAACCATTTAAATTTTTCTCTTTCAGGTCTAACACTTCCGAAAAACCAATACAACGCTGTCCCAGAACAATAGATAAAGCTAATCGAACCGTTCACTGGCTACTTAGACGTAAGAAAATCCCTATTGATTTACCTGTTTTTACAAGGAAATAAAATGTGAAAAAATATTTCTACAATCCATGGCCTTTCCCAACCATTTCAATTTTTCTCTTACAGGTCTAACACTTCCGAAAAACCTATACAACGCCCACCCAGAACAATATATAAAGCTAAACGAACCGTTCACTGGGTACATATCCGTACGAAAATCCCTATTGATTTACCTGTTTTTACAAGGAAATAAAATGTGAAAAAAATATTTCTACATCCTATGGCCTTTCCCAGCCATCTCCGTTTTTCTCCCACAGGTCTAACACTTCCGAAAAACCAATACAACGCCCACCCGGAACAATATATAAAGCTAAACGAACCGTTCACTGGGTACTTATCCGTACGAAAATCCCTATTGATTTACCTGTTTTTACAAGGAAATAAAATGTGAAAAAAATATTTCTATATCCCCTGGTCTTTCCCAACCATTTATATTTTTCTCTTACAGGTCTAACACTTCCGAAAAACCAATACAACGCCCACCCGGAACAATATATAAAGCTAAACTAACCGTTCACTGCGTAATTATCCGTAACAAAATCCCTATTGATTTACCTTTTTTTTACAAGGATATAAAATGTGAAAAATATATTTCTACATCCAATTGCCTATCCCAGCCACTTCCGTTTTTCTCCTACAGGTCTAACACTTCCGAAAAACCAATACAACGCCCACCCGGAACAATATATAAAGCTAAACGAACCGTTCACTGGGTACTTATCCGTACGAAAATTCCTATTGATTTACCTGTTTTTACAAGGAAATAAAATGTGAAAAAAATTTTCTACATCCCATGGCCTTTCCCAACCATTTAAATTTTTCTCTTACAGGTCTAAAACTTCTGAAAAACCATTACAACGCCCACCCGGAACAATATATAAAGCTAAACGAACCATTCACTGGGTACTTATCCGTACGAAAATCCCTATTGATTTACCTGTTTTTATAAGGGAATAAAATGTGAAAAAAATATTTCTATATCCCATGGCCTTTCCCAGACACTTCCGTTTTTCTCCCACAGGTCTAACACTTCGAAAAACCAATACAACGCCCACCCGGAACAATATATAAAGCTAAACGAACCGTTCACTGGGTATTTATCCATACGAAAATCCCTATTGATTTACCTGTTTTTACAAGGAAATAAAATGTGAAAAAAATTTTCTACATCCCATGGCCTTTGCCAGCCACTTCCGTTTTTCTCCCACAGGTCTAACACTTCGAAAAACCAATACAACGCCCACCCGGAACAATATATAAAGCTAAACGAACCGTTCACTGGGTACTTATCCATACGAAAATCCCTATTGATTTACCGGTTTTTACAAGGACATAAAATGTGAAAAAAATATTTCTACATCCCATGGCCTTTCCCAACCATTTAAATTTTTCTCTTACAGGTCTAACACTTCCGAAAAACCAATGCATCGCCCACCCAGAACAATATATAAAGCTAAACGAACCGTTCACTGGCTACTTAGACATAAGAAAATCCCTATTGATTAACCTGTTTTTACAAGGAAATAAAATGTGAAAAAAATATTTCTATATCCCATGGCCTTTCCCAGCCACTTCCGTTTTTCTCCCACAGGTCTAACACTTCCGAAAAACCAATACAACGCCCACCCGGAACAATATATAAAGCTAAACTAACCGTTCACTGGGTAATTATCCGTAACAAAATCCCTATTGATTTACCTTTTTTTTACAAGGATATAAAATGTGAAAAATATATTTCTACATCCAATTGCCTATCCCAGCCACTTCCGTTTTTCTCCTACAGGTCTAACACTTCCGAAAAACCAATACAACGCCCACCCGGAACAATATATAAAGCTAAACGAACCGTTCACTGGGTACTTATCCGTACGAAAATCCCTATTGATTTACCTGTTTTTACAAGGAAATAAAATGTGAAAAAAATTTTCTACATCCCATGGCCTTCGCCAGCCACTTCCGTTTTTCTCCCACAGGTCTAACACTTCCGAAAAACCAATACAACGCCCACCCGGAACAATATATAAAGCTAAACGAACTGTTCACTGGGTACTTATCCGTACGAAAATCCTTATTGATTTACCTGTTTTTACAAGGAAATAAAATGTGAAAAAAATATTTCTACATCCCATGGCCTTTCCCAACCATCTAAATTTTTCTCTTACAGGTCTAACACTTCCGAAAAACCAATACAACGCCCACCTAGAACAATAAATAAAGCTAAACGAACCGTTCACTGGGTACTTATCCATACGAAAATCCCTTTTGATTTACCTGTTTTTACAAGGAAATAAAATGTGAAAAAAATATTTCTATATCCCCTGGTCTTTCCCAACCATTTAAATTTTTCTCTTACAGGTCTAACACTTCCGAAAAACCAATACAACGCCCACCCGGAACAATATATAAAGCTAAACTAACCGTTCACTGGGTAATTATCCGTAACAAAATCCCTATTGATTTACCTTTTTTTTACAAGGATATAAAATGTGAAAAATATATTTCTACATCCAATTGCCTATCCCAGCCACTTCCGTTTTTCTCCTACAGGTCTAACACTTCCGAAAAACCAATACAACGCCCACCCGGAACAATATATAAAGCTAAACGAACCGTTCACTGGGTACTTATCCGTACGAAAATCCCTTTTGATTTACCTGTTTTTACAAGGAAATAAAATGTGAAAAAAATATTTCTATATCCCCTGGTCTTTCCCAACCATTTAAATTTTTCTCTTACAGGTCTAACACTTTCGAAAAACCAATACAACGCCCACCCGGAACAATATATAAAGCTAAACGAACCGTTCACTGGGTACTTAACTGTACGATAAATACCTATTGATTTACATGTTTTTACAAGTAAATAAAATGTGAAAAAAATATTTCTACATCCCATGGCCTTTCCCAACCATTTAAATTTTTCTCTTACAGGTCTAAAACTTCTGAAAAACCATTACAACGCCCACCCGGAACAATATATAAAGCTAAACGAACCATTCACTGGGTACTTATCCGTACGAAAATCCCTATTGATTTACCTGTTTTTATAAGGGAATAAAATGTGAAAAAAATATTTCTATATCCCATGGCCTTTCCCAGACACTTCCGTTTTTCTCCCACAGGTCTAACACTTCCGAAAAACCAATACAACGCCCACCCGGAACAATACATAAAGCTAAACGAACCGTTCACTGGGTAATTATCCGTAACAAAAATCCTATTGATTTACCTTTTTTTTACAAGGATATAAAATGTGAAAAATATATTTCTACATGCAATTGCCTTTCCCAGCCACTTCCGTTTTTCTCCCACAGGTCTAACACTTCGAAAAACCAATACAACGCCCACCCGGAACAATATATAAAGCTAAACGGACCGTTCACTGGGTACTTATCCGTACGAAAATCCTTATTGATTTACCTGTTTTTACAAGGAAATGAAATGTGAAAAAAATATTTCTACATCCCATAGCCTTTCCCAGCCACTTCAGTTTTTCTCCCACAGGTCTAACACTTCCGAAAAACCAATACAACGCTGTCCCAGAACAATATATAAAGCTAAACGAACCGTTCACTGGCTACTTAGATGTAAGAAAATCCCTATTGATTTACCTGTTTTTACACGGAAATAAAATGTGAAAAAATATTTCTACAATACATGGCCTTTCCCAACCATTTCAATTTTTCTCTTACAGGTCTAACACTTCCGAAAAACCTATACAACGCCCACCCAGAACAATATATAAAGCTAAACGAACCGTTCACTGGGTACATATCCGTACGAAAATCCCTATTGATTTACCTGTTTTTACAAGGACATAAAATGTGAAAAAAATATTTCTACATCCCATAGCCTTTCCCAGCCACTTCAGTTTTTCTCCTACAGGTCTAACACTTCCGAAAAACCAATACAACTCCCACCCGGAACAATATATAACGCTAAACGAACCGTTCACTGGGTAGTTATCCGTACGATAATCCCTATTGATTTACATGTTTTTACAAGGAAATAAAATGAGAAAAAAATATTTCTACATCCTATGGCCTTTCCCAGCCATCTCCGTTTCTCTCCCACAGGTCTAACACTTCCGAAAAACCAATACAACTCCCACCCGGAACAATATATAAAGCTAAACGAACCGTTCACTGGGTACTTATCCATACGAAAATCCCTATTGATTTACCTGTATTTACAAGGAAATAAAATGTGAAAAAAATATTTCTACATCCCATGGCCTTTCCCGACCATTTAAATTGTTCTCTTACAGGTCTAACACTTCCGAAAAACCAATGCAACGCCCACCCAGAACAATATATAAAGCTAAACGAACCGTTCACTAGCTACTTAGACGTAAGAAAATCCCTATTGATTAACCTGTTTTTACAAGGAAATAAAATGTGAAAAAAATATTTCTACATCCCATGGCCTTTCCCAACCATTTAAATTTTTCTGTTACAGGTCTAACACTTCCGAAAAACCAATACAACGCCCACCCGGAACAATATATAAAGCTAAACGAACCGTTCACTGGGTACATATCCGTACGAAAATCCCTATTGATTTACCTGTTTTTACAAGGACATAAAATGTGAAAAAAATATTTCTACATCCCATAGCCTTTCCCAGCCACTTCAGTTTTTCTCCCACAGGTCTAACACTTCCGAAAAACCAATACAACTCCCACCCGGAACAATATATAACGCTAAACGAACCGTTCACTGGGTAGTTATCCGTACGAAAATCCCTATTGATTTACCTGTTTTTACAAGGAAATAAAATGTGAAAAAAATATTTCTACATCCCATGGCCTTTCCCAACCATTTAAATTTTTCTCTTACAGGTCTAACACTTCCGAAAAACCAATGCAACGCCCACCCAGAACAATATATAAAGTTAAACGAACCATTCACTGGCTACTTAGACGTAAGAAAATCCCTATTGATTAACCTGTTTTTACAAGGAAATAAAATGTGAAAAAAATTTTCTACATCCCATGGCCTTCGCCAGCCACTTCCGTTTTTCTCCCACAGGTCTAACACTTCCGAAAAACCAATACAACGCCCACCCGGAACAATATATAAAGCTAAACGAACCGTTCACTGGGTACTTATCCGTACGAAAATCCCTATTGATTTACCTGTTTTTACAATGAAATAAAATGTGAAAAAAATTTTCTACATCCCATGGCCTTCGCCAGCCACTTCCGTTTTTCTCCCACAGGTCTAACACTTCCGAAAAACCAATACAACGCCCACCCGGAACAATATATAAAGCTAAACTAACCGTTCACTGGGTACTTATCCGTACGAAAATCCTTATTGATTTACCTGTTTTTACAAGGAAATAAAATGTGAAAAAAATATTTCTACATCCCATGGCCTTTCCCAACCATCTAAATTTTTCTCTTACAGGTCTAACACTTCCGAAAAACCAATACAACTCCCACCCGGAACAATATATAACGCTAAACGAACCGTTCACTGGGTAGTTATCCGTACGATAATCCCTATTGATTTACCTGTTTTTACAAGGAAATAAAATGTGAAAAAAATATTTCTACATCCTATGGCCTTTCCCAGCCATCTCGGTTTATCTCCCACAGGTCTAACACTTCCGAAAAACCAATACAACGCCCACCCGGAACAATATATAAAGCTAAACGAACCGTTCACTGGGTACTTATCCATACGAAAATCCCTATTGATTTACCTGTTTTTACAAGGAAATAAAATGTGAAAAAAATATTTCTACATCCCATGGCCTTTCCCGACCATTTAAATTGTTCTCTTACAGGTCTAACACTTCCGAAAAACCAATGCAACGCCCACCCAGAACAATATATAAAGCTAAACGAACCGTTCACTAGCTACTTAGACGTAAGAAAATCCCTATTGATTAACCTGTTTTTACAAGGAAATAAAATGTGAAAAAAATATTTCTACATCCCATGGCCTTTCCCAACCATTTAAATTTTTCTGTTACAGGTCTAACACTTCCAAAAAACCAATACAACGCCCACCCGGAACAATATATAAAGCTAAACGAACCGTTCACTGGGTACGTATCCGTACGAAAATCCCTTTTGATTTACCTGTTTTTACAAGGACATAAAATGTGAAAAAAATAATTCTACATCCCATAGCCTTTCCCAGCCACTTCAGTTTTTCTCCCACAGGTCTAACACTTCCGAAAAACCAATACAACTCCCACCCGGAACAATATATAACGCTAAACGAACCGTTCACTGGGTAGTTATCCGTACGATAATCCCTATTGATTTACCTGTTTTTACAAGGAAATAAAATGTGAAAAAAATATTTCTACATCCTATGGCCTTTCCCAGCCATCTCCGTTTTTCTCCCACAGGTCTAACACTTCCGAAAAACCAATACAACGCCCACCCGGAACAATATATCAAGCTAAACGAACCGTTCACTGGGTACTTATCCGTACGAAAATCCCTATTGATTTACCTGTTTTTACAAGGAAATAAAATGTGAAAAAAATATTTCTACATCCCATGGCCTTTCCCAACCATTTAAATTTTTCTCTTACAGGTCTAACACTTCCGAAAAACCAATGCAACGCCCACCCAGAACAATATATAAAGTTAAACGAACCATTCACTGGCTACTTAGACATAAGAAAATCCCTATTGATTAACCTGTTTTTACAGGGAAATAAAATGTGAAAAAAATTTTCTACATCCCATGGCCTTCGCCAGCCACTTCCGTTTTTCTCCCACAGGTCTAACACTTCCGAAAAACCAATACAACGCCCACCCGGAACATTATATAAAGCTAAACGAACCGTTCACTGGGTACATATCCGTACGAAAATCCCTATTGATTTACCTGTTTTTACAAGGAAATAAAATGTGAAAAAAATTTTCTACATCCCATGGCCTTCGCCAGCCACTTCCGTTTTTCTCCCACAGGTCTAACACTTCCGAAAAACCAATACAACGCCCACCCGGAACAATATATAAAGCTAAACGAACCGTTCACTGGGTACTTATCCGCACGAAAATCCTTATTGATTTACCTGTTTTTACAAGGAAATAAAATGTGAAAAAAATATTTCTACATCCCATGGCCTTTCCCAACCATCTAAATTTTTCTCTTACAGGTCTAACACTTCCGAAAAACCAATACAACGCCCACCCAGAACAATATATAAAGCTAAAAGAACCGTTCACTGGGTACTTATCCATACGAAAATCCCTTTTGATTTACCTGTTTTTACAAGGAAATAAAATGTGAAAAAAATATTTCTATATCCCCTGGTCTTTCCCAACCATTTAAATTTTTCTCTTACAGGTCTAACACTTCCGAAAAACCAATACAACGCCCACCCGGAACAATATATAAAGCTAAACTAACCGTTCACTGCGTAATTATCCGTAACAAAATCCCTATTGATTTACCTTTTTTTTACAAGGATATAAAATGTGAAAAATATATTTCTACATCCAATTGCCTATCCCAGCCACTTCCGTTTTTCTCGTACAGGTCTAACACTTCCGAAAAACCAATACAACGCCCACCCGGAACAATATATAAAGCTAAACGAACCGTTCACTGGGTACTTATCCGTACGAAAATCCCTATTGATTTACCTGTTTTTATAAGGGAATAAAATGTGAAAAAAATATTTCTATATCCCATGGCCTTTCCCAGACACTTCCGTTTTTCTCCTACAGGTCTAACATTTCCGAAAAACCAATACAACGCACACCCAGAACAATATATAAAGCTAAACGAACCGTTCACTGGGTACTTATCCGTACGAAAATCCCTATTGATTTACCTGTTTTTACAAGGAAATAAAATGTGAAAAAAATTTTCTACATCCCATGGCCTTTCCCAACCATTTTAATTTTTCTCTTACAGGTCTAACACTTCCGAAAAACCAATGCAACGCCCACCCAGGACAATATATAAAGTTAAACGAACCATTCACTGGCTACTTAGACGTAAGAAAATCCCTATTGATTAACCTGTTTTTACAAGGAAATAAAATGTGAAAAAAATTTTCTACATCCCATGGCCTTTGCCAGCCACTTCCGTTTTTCTCCCACAGGTCTAACACTTCGAAAAACCAATACAACGCCCACCCGGAACAATATATAAAGCTAAACGGACCGTTCACTGGGTACTTATCCGTACGAAAATCCTTATTGATTTAACTGTTTTTACAAGGAAATGAAATGTGAAAAAAATATTTCTACATCCCATAGCCTTTCCCAGCCACTTCAGTTTTTCTCCCACAGGTCTAACACTTCCGAAAAACCAATACAACGCCCACCCGGAACAATATATAAAGCTAAACGAACCGTTCAAAGCGTACTTATCCGTACGAAAATCCCTATTGATTTACCTGTTTTTCAAGGAAATAAAATGTGAAAAAATATTTCTACAATCCATGGCCTTTCCTAACCATTTAAATTTTTCTCTTTCAGGTCTAACACTTCCGAAAAACCAATACAACGCTGTCCCAGAACAATATATAAAGCTAAACGAACCATTCACTGGCTACTTAGAAGTAAGAAAATCCCTATTGATTTACCTGTTTTTACAAGGAAATAAAATGTGAAAAAATATTTCTACAATACATGGCCTTTCCCAACCATTTCAATTTTTCTCTTACAGGTCTAACACTTCCGAAAAACCTATACAACGCCCACCCAGAACAATATATAAAGCTAAACGAACCGTTCACTGGGTACATATCCGTACGAAAATCCCTATTGATTTACCTGTTTTTACAAGGACATAAAATGTGAAAAAAATATTTGTACATCTCATAGCCTTTCCCAGCCACTTCAGTTTTTCTCCTACAGGTCTAACACTTCCGAAAAACCAATACAACTCCCACCCGGAACAATATATAACGCTAAACGAACCGTTCACTGGGTAGTTATCCGTACGATAATCCCTATTGATTTACCTGTTTTTACAAGGAAATAAAATGTGAAAAAAATATTTCTACATCCTATGGCCTTTCCCAGCCATCTCCGTTTTTCTCCCACAGGTCTAACACTTCCGAAAAACCAATACAACGCCCACCCGGAAGAATATATAACGCTAAACGAACCGTTCACTGGGTACTTATCCGTACGAAAATCTCTATTGATTTACCTGTTTTTACAAGGACATAAAATGTGAAAAAAATATTTCTACATCCCATGGCCTTTCCCGACCATTTAAATTGTTCTCTTACAGGTCTAACACTTCCGAAAAACCAATGCAACGCCCAACCAGAACAATATATAAAGCTAAACGAACCGTTCTCTAGCTACTTAGACGTAAGAAAATCCCTATTGATTAACCTGTTTTTACAAGGAAATAAAATGTGAAAAAAATATTTCTACATCCCATGGCCCTTCCCAACCATTTAAATTTTTCTGTTACAGGTCTAACACTTCCGAAAAACCAATACAACGCCCACCCGGAACAAAATATAACGCTAAACGAACCGTTCACTGGGTAGTTATCCGTACGATAATCCCTATTGATTTACCTGTTTTTACAAGGAAATAAAATGTGAAAAAAATATTTCTACATCCTATGGCCTTTCCCAGCCATCTCCGTTTTTCTCCCACAGGTCTAACACTTCCAAAAAACCAATACAACGCCCACCCAGAACAATATATAAAGCTAAACGAACCGTTCACTGGGTACTTATCCGTACGAAAATCCCTATTGATTTACCTGTTTTTACAAGGAAATAAAATGTGAAAAAAATATTTCTACATCCCATGGCCTTTCCCAACCATTTAAATTTTTCTCTTACAGGTCTAACACTTCCGAAAAACCAATGCAACGCCCACCCAGAACAATATATAAAGCTAAACGAACCGTTCACTGGCTACTTAGACGTAAGAAAATCCCTATTGATTAACCTGTTTTTACAAGGAAATAAAATGTGAAAAAAATATTTCTACATCCCATGGCCTTCCCAACCATTTAAATTTTTCTGTTCCAGGTCTAACACTTCCGAAAAACCAATACAACGCCCACCCGGAACAATATATAAAGCTAAACTAACCGTTCACTGCGTAATTATCCGTAACAAAATCCCTATTGATTTACCTTTTTTTTACAAGGATATGAAATGTGAAAAATATATTTCTACATCCAATTGCCTATCCCAGCCACTTCCGTTTTTCTCGTACAGGTCTAACACTTCCGAAAAACCAATACAACGCCCACCCGGAACAATATATAAAGCTAAACGAACCGTTCACTGGGTACTTATCCGTACGAAAATCCCTATTGATTTACCTGTTTTTATAAGGGAATAAAATGTGAAAAAAATATTTCTATATCCCATGGCCTTTCCCAGACACTTCCGTTTTTCTCCTACAGGTCTAACATTTCCGAAAAACCAATACAACGCACACCCAGAACAATATATAAAGCTAAACGAACCGTTCACTGGGTACTTATCCGTACGAAAATCCCTATTGATTTACCTGTTTTTACAAGGAAATAAAATGTGAAAAAAATTTTCTACATCCCATGGCCTTTCCCAACCATTTTAATTTTTCTCTTACAGGTCTAACACTTCCGAAAAACCAATGCAACGCCCACCCAGAACAATATATAAAGTTAAACGAACCATTCACTGGCTACTTAGACGTAAGAAAATCCCTATTGATTAACCTGTTTTTACAAGGAAATAAAATGTGAAAAAAATTTTCTACATCCCATGGCCTTTGCCAGCCACTTCCGTTTTTCTCCCACAGGTCTAACACTTCGAAAAACCAATACAACGCCCACCCGGAACAATATATAAAGCTAAACGGACCGTTCACTGGGTACTTATCCGTACGAAAATCCTTATTGATTTACCTGTTTTTACAAGGAAATAAAATGTGAAAAAAATATTTCTACATCCTATGGCGTTTCCCAGCCATCTCCGTTTTTCTCCCACAGGTCTAACACTTCCGAAAAACCAATACAACTCCCACCCGGAACAATATATAACGCTAAACGAACCGTTCACTGGGTAGTTATCCGTACGATAATCCCTATTGATTTACCTGTTTTTACAAGGAAATAAAATGTGAAAAAAATATTTCTACATCCTATGGCCTTTCCCAGCCATCTCCGTTTTTCTCCCACAGGTCTAACACTTCCGAAAAACCAATACAACGCCCACCCGGAACAATATATAAAGCTAAACGAACCGTTCACTGGGTACTTATCCATACGAAAATCCCTATTGATTTACCTGTTTTTACAAGGAAATAAAATGTGAAAAAAATATTTCTACATCCCATGGCCTTTCCCGACCATTTAAATTGTACTCTTACAGGTCCAACACTTCCGAAAAACCAATGCAACGCCCACCCAGAACAATATATAAAGCTAAACGAACCGTTCACTAGCTACTTAGACGTAAGAAAATCCCTATTGATTAACCTGTTTTTACAAGGAAATAAAATGTGAAAAAAATATTTCTACATCCCATGGCCTTTCCCAACCATTTAAATTTTTCTGTTACAGGTCTAACACTTCCGAAAAACCAATACAACGCCCACCCGGAACAATATATAAAGCTAAACGAACCGTTCACTGGGTACATATCCGTACGAAAATCCCTATTGATTTACCTGTTTTTACAAGGACATAAAATGTGAAAAAAATATTTCTACATCCCATAGCCTTTCCCAGCCACTTCAGTTTTTCTCCCACAGGTCTAACACTTCCGAAAAACCAATACAACTCCCACCCGGAACAATATATAACGCTAAACGAACCGTTCACTGGGTAGTTATCCGTACGATAATCCCTATTGATTTACCTGTTTTTACAAGGAAATAAAATGTGAAAAAAATATTTCTACATCCTATGGCCTTTCCCAGCCATCTCCGTTTTTCTCCCACAGGTCTAACACTTCCGAAAAACCAATACAACTCCCACCCGGAACAATATATAAAGCTAAACGAACCGTTCACTGGGTACTTATCCGTACGAAAATCCCTATTGATTTACCTGTTTTTACAAGGAAATAAAATGTGAAAAAAATATTTCTACATCCCATGGCCTTTCCCAACCATTTAAATTTTTCTCTTACAGGTCTAACACTTCCGAAAAACCAATGCAACGCCCACCCAGAACAATATATAAAGTTAAACCAACCATTCACTGGCTACTTAGACGTAAGAAAATCCCTATTGATTAACCTGTTTTTACAAGGAAATAAAATGTGAAAAAAATTTTCTACATCCCATGGCCTTTGCCAGCCACTTCCGTTTTTCTCCCACAGGTCTAACACTTCGAAAAACCAATACAACGCCCACCCGGAACAATATATAAAGCCAAACGGACCGTTCACTGGGTACTTATCCGTACGAAAATCCTTATTGATTTACCTGTTTTTACAAGGAAATGAAATGTGAAAAAAATATTTCTACATCCCATAGCCTTTCCCAGCCACTTCAGTTTTTCTCCCACAGGTCTAACACTTCCGAAAAACCAATACAACGCCCACCCGGAACAATATATAAAGCTAAACGAACCGTTCAAAGCGTACTTATCCGTACGAAAATCCCTATTGATTTACCTGTTTTTCAAGGAAATAAAATGTGAAAAAATATTTCTACAATCCATGGCCTTTCCCAACCATTTAAATTTTTCTCTTTCAGGTCTAACACTTCCGAAAAACCAATGCAACGCCCACCCAGAACAATATATAAAGCTAAACGAACCGTTCACTAGCTACTTAGACGTAAGAAAATCCCTATTGATTAACCTGTTTTTACAAGGAAATAAAATGTGAAAAAAATATTTCTACATCCCATGGCCTTTCCCAACCATTTAAATTTTTCTGTTACAGGTCTAACACTTCCGAAAAACCAATACAACGCCCACCCGGAACAATATATAAAGCTAAACGAACCGTTCACTGGGTACATATCCGTACGAAAATCCCTATTGATTTACCTGTTTTTACAAGGACATAAAATGTGAAAAAAATATTTCTACATCCCATAGCCTTTCCCAGCCACTTCAGTTTTTCTCCCACAGGTCTAACACTTCCGAAAAACCAATACAACTCCCACCCGGAACAATATATAACGCTAAACGAACCGTTCACTGGGTAGTTATCCGTACGATAATCCCTATTGATTTACCTGTTTTTACAAGGAAATAAAATGTGAAAAAAATATTTCTACATCCTATGGCCTTTCCCAGCCATCTCCGTTTTTCTCCCACAGGTCTAACACTTCCGAAAAACCAATACAACTCCCACCCGGAACAATATATAAAGCTAAACGAACCGTTCACTGAGTACTTATCCGTACGAAAATCCCTATTGATTTACCTGTTTTTACAAGGAAATAAAATGTGAAAAAAATATTTCTACATCCCATGGCCTTTCCCAACCATTTAAATTTTTCTCTTACAGGTCTAACACTTCCGAAAAACCAATGCAACGCCCACCCAGAACAATATATAAAGTTAAACGAACCATTCACTGGCTACTTAGACGTAAGAAAATCCCTATTGATTAACCTGTTTTTACAAGGAAATAAAATGTGAAAAAAATTTTCTACATCCCATGGCCTTTGCCAGCCACTTCCGTTTTTCTCCCACAGGTCTAACACTTCGAAAAACCAATACAACGCCCACCCGGAACAATATATAAAGCTAAACGGACCATTCACTGAGTACTTATCCGTATGAAAATCCTTATTGATTTACCTGTTTTTACAAGGAAATGAAATGTGAAAAAAATATTTCTACATCCCATAGCCTTTCCCAGCCACTTCAGTTTTTCTCCCACAGGTCTAACACTTCCGAAAAACCAATACAACGCCCACCCGGAACAATATATAAAGCTAAACGAACCGTTCAAAGCGTACTTATCCGTACGAAAATCCCTATTGATTTACCTGTTTTTCAAGGAAATAAAATGTGAAAAAATATTTCTACAATCCATGGCCTTTCCCAACCATTTAAATTTTTCTCTTTCAGGTCTAACACTTCCGAAAAACCAATACAACGCTGTCCCAGAACAATATATAAAGCTAAACGAACCGTTCACTGGCTACTTAGAAGTAAGAAAATCCCTATTGATTTACCTGTTTTTACAAGGAAATAAAATGTGAAAAAATATTTCTACAATACATGGCCTTTCCCAACCATTTCAATTTTTCTCTTACAGGTCTAACACTTCCGAAAAACCTATACAACGCCCACCCAGAACAATATATAAAGCTAAACGAACCGTTCACTGGGTACATATCCGTACGAAAATCCCTATTGATTTACCTGTTTTTACAAGGACATAAAATGTGAAAAAAATATTTCTACATCCCATAGCCTTTCCCAGCCACTTCAGTTTTTCTCCTACAGGTCTAACACTTCCGAAAAACCAATACAACTCCCACCCGGAACAATATATAACGCTAAACGGACCGTTCACTGGGTAGTTATCCGTATGATAATCCCTATTGATTTACCTGTTTTTACAAGGAAATAAAATGTGAAAAAAATATTTCTACATCCTATGGCCTTTCCCAGCCATCTCCGTTTTTCTCCCACAGGTCTAACACTTGCGAAAAACCAATACAACGCCCACCCGGAACAATATATAAAGCTAAACGAACCGTTCACTGGGTACTTATCCGTACGAAAATCCCTATTGATTTACCTGTTTTTACAAGGACATAAAATGTGAAAAAAATATTTCTACATCCCACGGCCTTTCCCAACCATTTAAATTTTTCTCTTACAGGTCTAACACTTCCGAAAAACCAATGCAACGCCCACCCAGAACAATATATAAAGCTAAACGAACCGTTCACTGGCTACTTAGACGTAAGAAAATCCCTATTGATTAACCTGTTTTTACAAGGAAATAAAATGTGAAAAAAATATTTCTACATCCCATGGCCTTCCCAACCATTTAAATTTTTCTGTTCCAGGTCTAACACTTCCGAAAAACCAATACAACGCCCACCCGGAACAATATAAAAAGCTAAACGAACCGTTCACTGGGTACTTATCCGTACGAAAATCCCTTTTGATTTACCTGTTTTTACAAAGAAATAAAATGTGAAAAAATATTTCTACATCCCATAGCCTTTCCCAGCCACTTCAGTTTTTCTCCCAAAGGTCTAACTCTTCTGAAAAACCAATACAACGCCCTCTCGGAAAAATATATAAAGCTAAACGAACCGTTCACTGGGTAATTATCCGTAACAACATTCCTATTGATTTACCTTTTTTTTACAAGGATATAAAATGTGAAAAATATATTTCTACATCCAATTGCCTTTCCCAGCCACTTCCGTTTTTCTCCTATAGGTCTAACACTTCTGAAAAACCAATACAACGCCCACCCGGAACAATATATAAAGCTAAACGAACCGTTCACTGGGTATTTATCCGTACGAAAATCCCTATTGATTTACCTGTTTTTACAAGGAAATAAAATGTGAAAAAATATTTCTACATCCCATAGCCTTTCCCAGCCACTTCAGTTTTTCTCCCAAAGGTCTAACTCTTCTGAAAAACCAATACAACGCCTACCCGGAACAATATATAAAGCTAAACGAACCGTTCACTGGGTAATTATCCGTAACAACATTCCTATTGATTTACCTTTTTTTTACAAGGATATAAAATGTGAAAAATATATTTCTACATCCAATTGCCTTTCCCAGCCACTTCCGTTTTTCTCCTACAGGTCTAACACTTCCGAAAAACCAATACAACGCCCACCGGGAACAATATATAAAGCTAAACGAACCGTTCACTGGGTATTTATCCGTAAGAAAATCCCTATTGATTTACCTGTTTTTACAAGGAAATAAAATGTGAAAAAAATATTTCTACATCCCATGGCCTTTCCTGACCATTTAAATTGTTCTCTTACAGGTCTAACACTTCCGAAAAACCAATGCAACGCCCACCCAGAACAATATATAAAGCTAAACGAACCGTTCACTGGCTACTTAGACGTAAGAAAATCCCTATTGATTAACCTGTTTTTACAAGGAAATAAAATGTGAAAAAAATATTTCTACATCCCATGGCCTTTCCCAACCATTTAAATTTTTCTGTTACAGGTCTAACACTTCTGAAAAACCAATACAACGCCCACCCGGAACAATATATAAAGCTAAACGAACCGTTCACTGGGTACATATCCGTACGAAAATCCCTATTGATTTACCTGTTTTTACAAGGACATAAAATGTGAAAAAAATATTTCTACATCCCATAGCCTTTCCCAGCCACTTCACTTTTTCTCCCACAGGTCTAACACTTCTGAAAAACCAATACAACGCCCACCCGGAACAATATATAAAGCTAAACGAACCGTTCACTGGGTAATTATCCGTAACAACATTCCTATTGATTTACCTTTTTTTTACAAGGATATAAAATGTGAAAAATATATTTCTACATCCAATTGCCTTTCCCAGCCACTTCCGTTTTTCTCCCACAGGTCTAACACTTCCGAAAAACCAATACAACGCCCACCCGGAACAATATATAAAGCTAAACGAACCGTTCACTGGGTACTTATCCGTACGAAAATCCCTATTGATTTACCTGTTTTTACAAGGACATAAAATGTGAAAAAAATATTTCTACATCCCATAGCCTTTCCCAGCCACTTCACTTTTTCTCCCACAGGTCTAATACTTCCGAAAAACCAATGCAACTCCCACCCGGAACAATATATAACGCAAAACTAACCGTTCACTGGGTACTTATCCGTACGATAATCCCTATTGATTTACCTGTTTTTACAAGGAAATAAAATGTGAAAAAAATATTTCTACATCCTATGGCCTTTCCCAGCCATCTCCGTTTTTCTCCCACAGGTCTAACACTTCCGAAAAACCAATACAACGCCCTCCCAGAACAATATATAAAGCCAAACGAACCGTTCACTGGGTACTTATCCGTACGAAAATCCCTATTGATTTACCTGTTTTTACAAGGAAATAAAATGTGAAAAAAATATTTCTACATCCCATGGCCTTCCCAACCATTTAAATTTTTCTGTTACAGGTCTAACACTTCCGAAAAACCAATACAACGCCCACCCGGAACAATATAAAAAGCTAAACGAACCGTTCACTGGGTACTTATCCGTACGAAAATCCCTATTGATTTACCTGTTTTTACAAGGAAATAAAATGTGAAAAAATATTTCTACATCCCATAGCCTTTCCCAGCCACATCAGTTTTTCTCCCAAAGGTCTAACTCTTCTGAAAAACCAATACAACGCCCACCCGGAACAATATATAAAGCTAAACGAACCGTTCACTGGGTAATTATCCGTAACAACATTCCTATTGATTTACCTTTTTTTTACAAGGATATAAAATGTGAAAAATATATTTCTACATCCAATTGCCTTTCCCAGCCACTTCCGTTTTTCTCTTACAGGTCTAACACTTCCGAAAAACCAATACAACGCCCACCCAGAACAATATATAAAGCTAAACGAACCGTTCACTGGGTACATATCCGTACGAAAATCCCTATTGATTTACCTGTTTTTACAAGGACATAAAATGTGAAAAGAATATTTCTACATCCCATAGCCTTTCCCAGCCACTTCACTTTTTCTCCCACAGGTCTAATACTTCCGAAAAACCAATACAACTCCCACCCGGAACAATATATAACGCAAAACTAACCGTTCACTGGGTACTGGGTACGATAATCCCTATTGATTTACCTGTTTTTACAAGGAAATAAAATGTGAAAAAAATATTTCTACATCCTATGGCCTTTCCCAGCCATCTCCGTTTTTCTCCCACAGGTCTAACACTTCCGAAAAACCAATACAACGCCCTCCCAGAACAATATATAAAGCCAAACGAACCGTTCACTGGGTACTTATCCGTACGAAAATCCCTATTGATTTACCTGTTTTTACAAGGAAATAAAATGTGAAAAAAATATTTCTACATCCCATGGCCTTTCCCAACCATTTAAATATTTCTCTTACAGGTCTAACACTTCCGAAAAACCAATAAAACGCCCACCCGGAACAATATATAAAGCTAAACGAACCGTTCACTGGGTAATTATCCGTAACAACATTCCTATTGATTTACCTTTTTTTTACAAGGATATAAAATGTGAAAAATATATTTCTACATCCAATTGCCTTTCCCAGCCACTTCCGTTTTTCTCCTACAGGTCTAACACTTCCGAAAAACCAATACAACGCCCACCCGGAACAATATATAAAGCTAAACGAACCGTTCACTGGGTACTTATCCGTACGAAAATCCCTATTGATTTACCTGTTTTTACAACGAAATAAAATGTGAAAAAATATTTCTACATCCCATGGCCTTTCCCAACCATTTAAATTTTTCTCTTACCGGTCTAACACTTCCGAAAAACCAATACAACGCCCACCCAGAACAATATATAAAGCTAAACGAACCGTTCACTGGGTACATATCCGTACGAAAATCCCTATTGATTTACCTGTTTTTACAAGGACATAAAATGTGAAAAAAATATTTCTACATCCCAATGCCTTTCCCAGCCACGTCACTTTTTCTCCCACAGGTCTAATACTTCCGAAAAACCAATACAACTCCCACCCGGAACAATATATAATGCAAAACTAACCGTTCACTGGGTACTTATCCGTACGATAATCCCTATTGATTTACCTGTTTTTACAAGGAAATAAAATGTGAAAAAAATATTTCTACATCCTATGGCCTTTCCCAGCCATCTCCGTTTTTCTCCCACAGGTCTAACACTTCCGAAAAACCAATACAACGCCCTCCCAGAACAATATATAAACCCAAACGAACCGTTCACTGGGTACTTATCTGTACTAAAATCCCTATTGATTTACCTGTTTTTACAAGGAAATAAAATGTGAAAAAAATATTTCTACATCCCATGGCCTTTCCCAACCATTTAAATATTTCTCTTACAGGTCTAACACTTCCGAAAAACCAATAAAACGCCCACCCGGAACAATATATGAAGCTAAACGTACCGTTCACTGGGTACTTATCCGTACGAAAATCCCTATTGATTTACCTGTTTTTACAAGGAAATAAAATGTGAAAAAAATATTTCTACATCCCATGGCCTTTCCCAACCAATTAAATATTTCTCTTACAGGTCTAACACTTCCGAAAAACCAATAAAACGCCCACCCGGAACAATATATAAAGCTAAACGAACCGTTCACTGGGTACTTATCCGTACGAAAATCCCTATTGATTTACCTGTTTTTACAAGGAAATAAAATGTGAAAAAAATATTTCTACATCCCATAGCCTTTCCCAGCCACTTCAGTTTTTCTCCCACAGGTCTAACACTTCAGAAAAACCAATACAACGCCCACCCGGAACAATATATAAAGCTAAACGAACCGTTCACTGGGTACTTATCCGTTCGAAAATCCCTATTGATTTACCTGTTTTTACAAGGAAATAAAATGTGAAAAAAATATTTCTACATCCCATGGCCTTTCCCGACCATTTAAATTGTTCTCTTACAGGTCTAACACTTCCGAAAAACCAATGCAACGCCCACCCAGAACAATATATAAAGCTAAACGAACCGTTCACTGGCTACTTAGACGTAAGAAAATCCCTATTGATTAACCTGTTTTTACAAGGAAATAAAATGTGAAAAAAATATTTCTACATCCCATGGCCTTTCCCAACCATTTAAATTTTTCTGTTACAGGTCTAACACTTCCGAAAAACCAATACAACGCCCACCCGGAACAATATATAAAGCTAAACGAACCGTTCACTGGGTACATATCCGTACGAAAATCCCTATTGATTTACCTGTTTTTACAAGGACATAAAATGTGAAAAAAATATTTCTACATCCCATGGCCTTTCCCGACCATTTAAATTGTTCTCTTACAGGTCTAACACTTCCGAAAAACCAATGCAACGCCCACCCAGAACAATATATAAAGCTAAACGAACCGTTCACTGGCTACTTAGACGTAAGAAAATCCCTATTGATTAACCTGTTTTTACAAGGAAATAAAATGTGAAAAAAATATTTCTACATCCCATGGCCTTTCCCAACCATTTAAATTTTTCTGTTACAGGTCTAACACTTCCGAAAAACCAATACAACGCCCACCCGGAACAATATATAAAGCTAAACGAACCGTTCACTGGGTACATATCCGTACGAAAATCCCTATTGATTTACCTGTTTTTACAAGGACATAAAATGTGAAAAAAATATTTCTACATCCCATAGCCTTTCCCAGCCACGTCAGTTTTTCTCCCACAGGTCTAACACTTCCGAAAAACCAATACAACTCCCACCCGGAACAATATATAACGCTAAACGAACCGTTCACTGGGTAGTTATCCGTACAATAATCCCTATTGATTTACCTGTTTTTACAAGGAAATAAAATGTGAAAAAAATATTTCTCCATCCCATGGCCTTCCCAACCTTTTAAATTTTTCTGTTACAGGTCTAACACTTCTGAAAAACCAATACAACGCCCACCCGGAACAATATAAAAAGCTAAACGAACCGTTCACTGGGTACTTATCCGTACGAAAATCCCTATTGATTTACCTGTTTTTACAAGGAAATAAAATGTGAAAAAATATTTCTATATCCCATAGCCTTTCCCAGCCACTTCAGTTTTTCTCCCAAAGGTCTAACTCTTCTGAAAAACCAATACAACGCCCTCTCGGAACAATATATAAAGCTAAACGAACCGTTCACTGGGTACTTATCCGTACGAAAATCCCTATTGATTTACCTGTTTTTACAAGGAAATAAAATGTGAAAAAATATTTCTACATCCCATAGCCTTTCCCAGCCACTTCAGTTTTTCTCCCACAGGTCGAACACTTCTGAAAAACCAATACAACGCCCACCCGGAAAAATATATAAAGCTAAACGAACCGTTCACTGGGTAATTATCCGTAACAACATTCCTATTGATTTACCTTTTTTTTACAAGGATATAAAATGTAAAAAATATATTTCTACATCCAATTGCCTTTCCCAGCCACTTCCGTTTTTCTTCTACAGGTCTAACACTTCCGATAAACCAATACAACGCCCACCCGGAACAATATATAAAGCTAAACGAACCGTTCACTGGGTACTTATCCGTACGAAAATCCTTATTGATTTACCTGTTTTTACAAGGAAATAAAATGTGAAAAAAATATTTCTACATCCCATGGCCTTTTCCAGCCACTTCAGTTATTCTCCCACAGGTCTAACACGTCCGAAAAACCAATACAACGCCCTCCCGGAACAATATATAAAGCTAAACGAACCGTTCACTGGGTACTTATCCGTACGAAAATCCCTATTGATTTACCTGTTTTTACAAGGAAATAAAATGTGAAAAAAATATTTCTACATCCCATAGCCTTTCCCAGCCACTTCAGTTTTTCTCCCACAGGTCTAACACTTCTGAAAAACCAATACAACGCCCACCCGGAACAATATATAAAGCTAAACGAACCGTTCAAAGCGTACTTATCCGTACGAAAATCCCTATTGATTTACCTGTTTTACAAGGAAATAAAATGTGAAAAAAATATTTCTACATCCCATGGACGTTCCCAACCATTTAAATTTCTCTTACAGGCCTAACACTTCCGAAAAGCCAATATAACGCCCTCCCGGAACAATATATAAAGCTAAACGAACTGTTCACTGGGTACTTATCCGTACAAAAATCCCTATTGATTTACCTGTTTTTACAAGGAAATAAAATGTGAAAAAAATATTTCTACATCCCATAGCCTTTCCCAGCCACTTCAGTTTTTCTCCCATATGTCTAACACTTCAGAAAAACCAATACAACGCCCACCCGGAACAATATATAAAGCTAAACGAACCGTTCAAAGCGTACTTATCCGTACGAAAATCCCTCTTGATTTACCTGTTTTTACAAGGAAATAAAATGTGAAAAAAATATTTCTACATCCCATGGCCATTCCCAACCATTTAAATTTTTCTCTTACAGGTCTAACACTTCCGAAAAACCAATGCAACGCCCACCCAGAACAATATATAAAGCTAAACGAACCGTTCACTGGCTACTTATACGTATGAAAATCCCTATTGATTTACCTGTTTTTACAAGGAAATAAAATGTGAAAAAATATTTCTACATCCCATAGCCTTTCCCAGCCACTTCAGTTTTTCTCCCAAAGGTCTAACTCTTCTGAAAAACCAATACAACGCCCTCTCGGAACAATATATAAAGCTAAACGAACCGTTCACTGGGTACTTATCCGTACGAAAATCCCTATTGATTTACCTGTTTTTACAAGGAAATAAAATGTGAAAAAAATATTTCTACATCCCATGGCCTTCCCAACCATTTAAATTTTTCTGTTACAGGTCTAACACTTCCGAAAAACCAATACAACGCCCACCCGGAACAATATAAAAAGCTAAACGAACCGTTCACTGGGTACTTATCCGTACGAAAATCCCTATTGATTTACCTGTTTTTACAAGGAAATAAAATGTGAAAAAATATTTCTACATCCCATAGCCTTTCCCAGCAACTTCAGTTTTTCTCCCACAGGTCGAACACTTCTGAAAAACCAATACAACGCCCACCCGGAAAAATATATAAAGCTAAACGAACCGTTCACTGGGTAATTATCCGTAACAACATTCCTATTGATTTACCTTTTTTTTACAAGGATATAAAATGTGAAAAATATATTTCTACATCCAATTGCCTTTCCCAGCCACTTCCGTTTTTCTTCTACAGGTCTAACACTTCCGATAAACCAATACAACGCCCACCCGGAACAATATATAAAGCTAAACGAACCGTTCACTGGGTACTTATCCGTACGAAAATCCTTATTGATTTACCTGTTTTTACAAGGAAATAAAATGTGAAAAAAATATTTCTACATCCCATGGCCTTTTCCAGCCACTTCAGTTATTCTCCCACAGGTCTAACACGTCCGAAAAACCAATACAACGCCCTCCCGGAACAATATATAAAGCTAAACGAACCGTTCACTGGGTACTTATCCGTACGAAAATCCCTATTGATTTACCTGTTTTTACAAGGAAATAAAATGTGAAAAAAATATTTCTACATCCCATAGCCTTTCCCAGCCACTTCAGTTTTTCTCCCACAGGTCTAACACTTCTGAAAAACCTATACAACGCCCACCCGGAACAATATATAAAGCTAAACGAACCGTTCAAAGCGTACTTATCCGTACGAAAATCCCTATTGATTTACCTGTTTTACAAGGAAATAAAATGTGAAAAAAATATTTCTACATCCCATGGACGTTCCCAACCATTTAAATTTCTCTTACAGGCCTAACACTTCCGAAAAGCCAATATAACGCCCTCCCGGAACAATATATAAAGCTAAACGAACCGTTCACTGGGTACTTATCCGTACAAAAATCCCTATTGATTTACCTGTTTTTACAAGGAAATAAAATGTGAAAAAAATATTTCTACATCCCATAGCCTTTCCCAGCCACTTCAGTTTTTCTCCCATATGTCTAACACTTCAGAAAAACCAATACAACGCCCACCCGGAACAATATATAAAGCTAAACGAACCGTTCAAAGCGTACTTATCCGTACGAAAATCCCTCTTGATTTACCTGTTTTTACAAGGAAATAAAATGTGAAAAAAATATTTCTACATCCCATGGCCTTTCCCAACCATTTAAATTTTTCTCTTACAGGTCTAACACTTCCGAAAAACCAATGCAACGCCCACCCAGAACAATATATAAAGCTAAACGAACCGTTCACTGGCTACTTAGACGTAAGAAAATCCCTATTGATTAACCTGTTTTTACAAGGAAAGAAAATGTGAAAAAAATATTTCTACATCCCATGGCCTTCCCAACCATTTAAATTTTTCTGTTACAGGTCTAACACTTCCGAAAAACCAATACAACGCCCACCCGGAACAATATAAAAAGCTAAACGAACCGTTAACTGGGTACTTATACGTATGAAAATCCCTATTGATTTACCTGTTTTTACAAGGAAATAAAATGTGAAAAAATATTTCTACATCCCATAGCCTTTCCCAGCCACTTCAGTTTTTCTCCCAAAGGTCTAACTCTTCTGAAAAACCAATACAACGCCCTCTCGGAACAATATATAAAGCTAAACGAACCGTTCACTGGGTACTTATCCGTACGAAAATCCCTATTGATTTACCTGTTTTTACAAGGAAATAAAATGTGAAAAAAATATTTCTACATCCCATGGCCTTTCCCAACCATTTAAATTTTTCTCTTACAGGTCTAACACTTCCGAAAAACCAATGCAACGCCCACCCAGAACAATATATAAAGCTAAACGAACCGTTCACTGGCTACTTAGACGTAAGAAAATCCCTATTGATTAACCTGTTTTTACAAGGAAATAAAATGTGAAAAAAATATTTCTACATCCCATGGCCTTCCCAACCATTTAAATTTTTCTGTTACAGGTCTAACACTTCCGAAAAACCAATACAACGCCCACCCGGAACAATATAAAAAGCTAAACGAACCGTTCACTGGGTACTTATCCGTATGAAAATCCCTATTGATTTACCTGTTTTTACAAGGAAATATTATGTGAAAAAATATTTCTACATCCCATAGCCTTTCCCAGAAACTTCAGTTTTTCTCCCACAGGTCTAACACTTCTGAAAAACCAATACAACGCCCACCCGGAACAATATATAAAGCTAAACGAACCGTTCACTGGGTAATTATCCGTAACAACATTCCTATTGATTTACCTTTTTTTTACAAGGATATAAAATGTGAAAAATATATTTCTACATCCAATTGCCTTTCCCAGCCACTTGCGTTTTTCTCCTACAGGTCTAACACTTCCGAAAAACCAATACAACGCCCACCCGGAACAATATATAAAGCTAATCGAACCGTTCACTGGGTACTTATCCGTACGAAAATCCCTATTGATTTACCTGTTTTTACAACGAAATAAAATGTGAAAAAATATTTCTACATCCCATGGCCTTTCCCAACCATTTAAATTTTTCTCTTACAGGTCTAACACTTCCGAAAAACCAATACAACGCCCACCCAGAACAATATATAAAGCTAAACGAACCGTTCACTGGGTACATATCCGTACGAAAATCCCTATTGATTTACCTGTTTTTACAAGGACATAAAATGTGAAAAAAATATTTCTACATCCCATAGCCTTTCCCAGCCACTTCACTTTTTCTCCCACAGGTCTAATACTTCCGAAAAACCAATACAACTCCCACCCGGAACAATATATAACGCAAAACTAACCGTTCACTGGGTACTTATCCGTACGATAATCCCTATTGATTTACCTGTTTTTACAAGGAAATAAAATGTGAAAAAAATATTTCTACATCCTATGGCCTTTCCCAGCCATCTCCGTTTTTCTCCCACAGGTCTAACACTTCCGAAAAACCAATACAACGCGCTCCCAGAACAATATATAAAGCCAAACGAACAGTTCACTGGGTACTTATCCGTACGAAAATCCCTCTTGATTTACCTGTTTTTACAAGGAAAGAAAATGTGAAAAAAATATTTCTACATCCCATGGCCTTTCCCAACCATTTAAATTTTTCTCTTACAGGTCTAACACTTCCGAAAAACCAATGCAACGCCCACCCAGAACAATATATAAAGCTAAACGAACCGTTCACTGGCTACTTAGACGTAAGAAAATCCCTATTGATTAACCTGTTTTTACAAGGAAAGAAAATGTGAAAAAAATATTTCTACATCCCATGGCCTTCCCAACCATTTAAATTTTTCTGTTACAGGTCTAACACTTCCGAAAAACCAATACAACGCCCACCCGGAACAATATAAAAAGCTAAACGAACCGTTAACTGGGTACTTATACGTATGAAAATCCCTATTGATTTACCTGTTTTTACAAGGCAATAAAATGTGAAAAAATATTTATACATCCCATAGCCTTTCCCAGCCACTTCAGTTTTTCTCCCAAAGGTCTAACTCTTCTGAAAAACCAATACAACGCCCTCTCGGAACAATATATAAAGCTAAACGAACCGTTCACTGGGTACTTATCCGTACGAAAATCCCTATTGATTTACCTGTTTTTACAAGGAAATAAAATGTGAAAAAAATATTTCTACATCCCATGGCCTTTCCCAACCATTTAAATTTTTCTCTTACAGGTCTAACACTTCCTAAAAACCAATGCAACGCCCACCCAGAACAATATATAAAGCTAAACGAACCGTTCACTGGCTACTTAGACGTAAGAAAATCCCTATTGATTAACCTGTTTTTACAAGGAAATAAAATGTGAAAAAAATATTTCTACATCCCATGGCCTTCCCAACCATTTAAATTTTTCTGTTACAGGTCTAACACTTCCGAAAAACCAATACAACGCCCACCCGGAACAATATAAAAAGCTAAACGAACCGTTCACTGGGTACTTATCCGTACGAAAATCCCTATTGATTTACCTGTTTTTACAAGGAAATAAAATGTGAAAAAATATTTCTACATCCCATAGCCTTTCCCAGCAACTTCAGTTTTTCTCCCACAGGTCGAACACTTCTGAAAAACCAATACAACGCCCACCCGGAAAAATATATAAAGCTAAACGAACCGTTCACTGGGTAATTATCCGTAACAACATTCCTATTGATTTACCTTTTTTTTACAAGGATATAAAATGTGAAAAATATATTTCTACATCCAATTGCCTTTCCCAGCCACTTCCGTTTTTCTTCTACAGGTCTAACACTTCCGATAAACCAATACAACGCCCACCCGGAACAATATATAAAGCTAAACGAACCGTTCACTGGGTACTTATCCGTACGAAAATCCTTATTGATTTACCTGTTTTTACAAGGAAATAAAATGTGAAAAAAATATTTCTACATCCCATGGCCTTTTCCAGCCACTTCAGTTATTCTCCCACAGGTCTAACACGTCCGAAAAACCAATACAACGCCCTCCCGGAACAATATATAAAGCTAAACGAACCGTTCACTGGGTACTTATCCGTACGAAAATCCCTATTGATTTACCTGTTTTTACAAGGAAATAAAATGTGAAAAAAATATTTCTACATCCCATAGCCTTTCCCAGCCACTTCAGTTTTTCTCCCACAGGTCTAACACTTCTGAAAAACCAATACAACGCCCACCCGGAACAATATATAAAGCTAAACGAACCGTTCAAAGCGTACTTATCCGTACGAAAATCCCTATTGATTTACCTGTTTTACAAGGAAATAAAATGTGAAAAAAATATTTCTACATCCCATGGACGTTCCCAACCATTTAAATTTCTCTTACAGGCCTAACACTTCCGAAAAGCCAATATAACGCCCTCCCGGAACAATATATAAAGCTCAACGAACCGTTCACTGGGTACTTATCCGTACAAAAATCCCTATTGATTTACCTGTTTTTACAAGGAAATAAAATGTGAAAAAAATATTTCTACATCCCATAGCCTTTCCCAGCCACTTCAGTTTTTCTCCCATATGTCTAACACTTCAGAAAAACCAATACAACGCCCACCCGGAACAATATATAAAGCTAAACGAACCGTTCAAAGCGTACTTATCCGTACGAAAATCCCTCTTGATTTACCTGTTTTTACAAGGAAATAAAATGTGAAAAAAATATTTCTACATCCCATGGCCTTTCCCAACCATTTAAATTTTTCTCTTACAGGTCTAACACTTCCGAAAAACCAATGCAACGCCCACCCAGAACAATATATAAAGCTAAACGAACCGTTCACTGGCTACTTAGACGTAAGAAAATCCCTATTGATTAACCTGTTTTTACAAGGAAAGAAAATGTGAAAAAAATATTTCTACATCCCATGGCCTTCCCAACCATTTAAATTTTTCTGTTACAGGTCTAACACTTCCGAAAAACCAATACAACGCCCACCCGGAACAATATAAAAAGCTAAACGAACCGTTCACTGGGTACTTATCCGTATGAAAATCCCTATTGATTTACCTGTTTTTACAAGGAAATATTATGTGAAAAAATATTTTTACATCCCATAGCCTTTCCCAGCAACTTCAGTTTTTCTCCCACAGGTCTAACACTTCTGAAAAACCAATACAACGCCCACCCGGAACAATATATAAAGCTAAACGAACCGTTCACTGGGTAATTATCCGTAACAAGATTCCTATTGATTTACCTTTTTTTTACAAGGATATAAAATGTGAAAAATATATTTCTACATCCAATTGCCTTTCCCAGCCACTTCCGTTTTTCTCCTACAGGTCTAACACTTCCGAAAAACCAATACAACGCCCACCCGGAACAATATATAAAGCTAAACGAACCGTTCACTGGGTACTTATCCGTACGAAAATCCCTATTGATTTACCTGTTTTTACAACGAAATAAAATGTGAAAAAATATTTCTACATTCCATGGCCTTTCCCAACCATTTAAATTTTTCTCTTACAGGTCTAACACTTCCGAAAAACCAATACAACGCCCACCGAGAACAATATATAAAGCTAAACGAACCGTTCACTGGGTACATATCCGTACGAAAATCCCTATTGATTTACCTGTTTTTACAAGGACATAAAATGTGAAAAAAATATTTCTACATCCCATAGCCTTTCCCAGCCACTTCACTTTTTCTCCCACAGGTCTAATACTTCCGAAAAACCAATACAACTCCCACCCGGAACAATATATAACGCAAATCTAACCGTTCACTGGGTACTTATCCGTACGATAATCCCTATTGATTTACCTGTTTTTACAAGGAAATAAAATGTGAAAAAAATATTTCTACATCCTATGGCCTTTCCCAGCCATCTCCGTTTTTCTCCCACAGGTCTAACACTTCCGAAAAACCAATACAACGCGCTCCCAGAACAATATATAAAGCCAAACGAACAGTTCACTGGGTACTTATCCGTACGAAAATCCCTATTGATTTACCTGTTTTTACAAGGAAATAAAATGTGAAAAAAATATTTCTACATCCCATGGCCTTTCCCAGCCACTACCGTTTTTCTCCCCTAGGTCTAACACTTCCGAAAAACCAATACAATGCCCACCCGGAACAATATATGAAGCTAAACGTACCGTTCACTGGGTACTTATCCGTACGAAAATCCCTATTGATTTACCTGTTTTTACAAGGAAATAAAATGTGAAAAAAAATATTTCTACATCCCATGGCCTTTCCCAACCAATTAAATATTTCTCTTACAGGTCTAACACTTCCGAAAAACCAATAAAACGCCCACCCGGAACAATATATAAAGCTAAACGAACCGTTCACTGGGTACTTATCCGTACGAAAATCCCTATTGATTTACCTGTTTTTACAAGGAAATAAAATGTGAAAAAAATATTTCTACATCCCATGGCCTTTTCCAGCCACTTCAGTTTTTCTCCCACAGGTCTAACACGTCCGAAAAACCAATACAACGCCCTCCCGGAACAATATATAAAGCTAAACGAACCGTTCACTGGGTACTTATCCGTACGAAAATCCCTATAGATTTACCTGTTTTACAAGGAAATAAAATGTGAAAAAAATATTTCTACATCCCATGGACGTTCCCAACCATTTAAATTTCTCTTACAGGTCTAACACTTCCGAAAAACCAATACAACGCCCTCCCGGAACAATATATAAAGCTAAACGAACCGTTCACTGGGTACTTGTCCGTACGATAATCCCTATTGATTTACCTGTTTTTACAAGGAAATAAAATGTGAAAAAAATATTTCTACATCCCATAGCCTTTACCAGCCACTTCAGTTTTTCTCCCACAGGTCTAACACTTCTGAAAAACCAATACAACGCCCACCCGGAACAATATATAAAGCTAAACGAACCGTTCAAAGTGTACTTATCCGTACGAAAATCCCTATTGATTTACCTGTTTTACAAGGAAATAAAATGTGAAAAAAATATTTCTACATCCCATGGCCGTTCCCAACCATTTAAATTTCTCTTACAGGTCTAACACTTCCGAAAAACCAATACAACGCCCTCCCGGAACAATATATAAAGCTAAACGAACCGTTCACTGGGTACTTGTCCGTACGATAATCCCTATTGATTTACCTGTTTTTACAAGGAAATAAAATGTGAAAAAAATATTTCTACATCCTATGGCCTTTCCCAGCCATCTCCGTTTTTCTCCCACAGGTCTAACACTTCTGAAAAACCAATGCAACGCCGACCCAGAACAATATATAAAGCTAAATGAACCGTTCACTGGCTACTTAGATGTAAGAAAATCCCTATTGATTAACCTGTTTTTACAAGGAAATAAAATGTGAAAAAAATATTTCTACATCCCATGGCCTTTCCCAACCATTTAAATTTTTCTGTTACAGGTCTAACACTTCCGAAAAACCAATACAACGCCCACCCGGAACAATATAAAAAGCTAAACGAACCGTTCACTGGGTACTTATCCGTACGAAAATCCCTATAGATTTACCTGTTTTTACAAGGAAATAAAATGTGAAAAAAATATTTCTACATCCCATAGCCTTTCCCAGCCACTTCAGTTTTTCTCCCAAAGGTCTAACTCTTCCGAAAAACCAATACAACGCCCTCTCAGAACAATATATAAAGCTAAACGAACCGTTCACTGGGTAATTATCCGTAACAAAATTCCTATTAATTTACCTTTTTTTTACAAGGATATAAAATGTGAAAAATATATTTCTACATCCAATTGCCTTTCCCAGCCACTTCCGTTTTTCTCCTACAGGTCTAACACTTCTGAAAAACCAATACAACGCCCTCTCGGAACAATATATAAAGCTAAACGAACCGTTCACTGGGTACTTATCCGTACGAAAATCCCTCTTGATTTACCGAATTTTACAAGGAATTAAAATGTGAAAAAAATATTTCTACATCCCATGGCCTTTCCCAACCACTTCTGTTTTTCTCCCACAGGTCTAACACTTCAGAAAAACCAATACAACGCCCACCCGGAACAATATATAAAGCTAAACGAACCGTTCAAAGCGTACTTATCCGTACGAAAATCCCTATTGATTTACCTGTTTTACAAGGCAATAAAATGTGAAAAAATATTTCTACATCCCATGGCCGTTCCCAACCATTTAAATTTCTCTTACAGGTCTAACACTTCCGAAAAACCAATACAACGCCCTCCCGGAACAATATATAAAGCTAAACGAACCGTTCACTGGGTACTTGTCCGTACGATAATCCCTATTGATTTACCTGTTTTTACAAGGAAATAAAATGTGAAAAAAAATATTTCTACATCCTATGTCCTTTCCCAGCCATCTCCGTTTTTCTCCCACAGGTCTAACACTTCTGAAAAACCAATACAACGCCCTCTCGGAACAATATATAAAGCTAAACGAACCGTTCACTGGGTACTTATCCGTACGAAAATCCCTCTTGATTTACCTGTTTTTACAAGGAAATAAAATGTGAAAAAAATATTTCTACATCCCATGGCCTTTCCCAACCATTTAAATTTTTCTCTTACAGGTCTAACACTTCCGAAAAACCAATGCAACGCCCACCCAGAACAATATATAAAGCTAAACGAACCGTTCACTGGCTACTTAGACGTAAGAAAATCCCTATTGATTAACCTGTTTTTACAAGGAAAGAAAATGTGAAAAAAATATTTCTACATCCCATGGCCTTCCCAACCATTTAAATTTTTCTGTTATAGGTCTAACACTTCCGAAAAACCAATACAACGCCCACCCGGAACAATATAAAAAGCTAAACGAACCGTTAACTGGGTACTTATCCGTATGAAAATCCCTATTGATTTACCTGTTTTTACAAGGAAATAAAATGTGAAAAAATATTTCTACATCCCATAGCCTTTCCCAGCCACTTCAGTTTTTCTCCCACAGGTCTAACACTTCTGAAAAACCAATACAACGCCCACCCGGAACAATATATAAAGCTAAACGAACCGTTCACTGGGTAATTATCCGTAACAACAGTCCTATTGATTTACCTTTTTTTTACAAGGATATAAAATGTGAAAAATATATTTCTACATCCAATTGCCTTTCCCAGCCACTTCTGTTTTTCTCCTACAGGTCTAACACTTCCGAAAAACCAATACAACGCCCACCCGGAACAATATATAAAGCTAAACGAACCGTTCACTGGGTACTTATCCGTACGAAAATCCCTATTGATTTACCTGTTTTTACAACGAAATAAAATGTGAAAAAATATTTCTACATCCCATGGCCTTTCCCAACCATTTAAATTTTTCTCTTACAGGTCTAACACTTCCGAAAAACCAATACAACGCCCACCCAGAACAATATATAAAGCTAAACGAACCGTTCACTCGGTACATATCCGTACGAAAATCCCTATTGATTTACCTGTTTTTACAAGGACATAAAATGTGAAAAAAATATTTCTACATCCCATAGCCTTTCCCAGCCACTTCACTTTTTCTCCCACAGGTCTAATACTTCCGAAAAACCAATACAACTCCCATCCCGGAACAATATATAACGCAAAACTAACCGTTCACTGGGTACTTATCCGTACGATAATCTCTATTGATTTACCTGTTTTTACAAGGAAATAAAATGTGAAAAAAATATTTCTACATCCCATGGCCTTTCCCAACCATTTAAATATTTCTCTTACAGGTCTAACACTTCAGAAAAACCAATAAAACGCTCACCCGGAACAATATATAAAGCTAAACGAACCGTTCACTGGGTACTTATCCGTACGAAAATCCCTATTGATTTAACTGTTTTTACAAGGAAATAAAATGTGAAAAAAATATTTCTACATCCCATGGCCTTTCCCAGCCACTACCGTTTTTCTCCCCTAGGTCTAACACTTCCGAAAAACCAATACAATGCCCACCCGGAACAATATATGAAGCTAAACGTACCGTTCACTGGGTACTTATCCGTACGAAAATCCCTATTGATTTACCTGTTTTTACAAGGAAATAAAATGTGAAAAAAATATTTCTACATCCCATGGCCTTTCCCAACCAATTAAATATTTCTCTTACAGGTCTAACACTTCTGAAAAACCAATACAACGCCCACCCGGAACAATATATAAAGCTAAACGAACCGTTCAAAGCGTACTTATCCGTACGAAAATCCCTATTGATTTACCTGTTTTACAAGGAAATAAAATGTGAAAAAAATATTTCTACATCCCATGGCCGTTCCCAACCATTTAAATTTCTCTTACAGGTCTAACACTTCCGAAAAACCAATACAACGCCCTCCCGGAACAATATATAAAGCTAAACGAACCGTTCACTGGGTACTTGTCCGTACGATAATCCCTATTGATTTACCTGTTTTTACAAGGAAATAAAATGTGAAAAAAATATTTCTACATCCTATGGCCTTTCCCAGCCATCTCCGTTTTTCTCCCACAGGTCTAACACTTCTGAAAAACCAATGCAACGCCGACCCAGAACAATATATAAAGCTAAATGAACCGTTCACTGGCTACTTAGATGTAAGAAAATCCCTATTGATTAACCTGTTTTACAAGGAAATAAAATGTGAAAAAAATATTTCTACATCCCATGGCCTTTCCCAACCATTTAAATTTTTCTGTTACAGGTCTAACACTTCCGAAAAACCAATACAACGCCCACCCGGAACAATATAAAAAGCTAAACGAACCGTTCACTGGGTACTTATCCGTACGAAAATCCCTATAGATTTACCTGTTTTTACAAGGAAATAAAATGTGAAAAAATATTTCTACATCCCATAGCCTTTCCCAGCCACTTCAGTTTTTCTCCCAAAGGTCTAACTCTTCCGAAAAACCAATACAACGCCCTCTCAGAACAATATATAAAGCTAAACGAACCGTTCACTGTGTAATTATCCGTAACAAAATTCCTATTAATTTACCTTTTTTTTACAAGGATATAAAATGTGAAAAATATATTTCTACATCCAATTGCGTTTCCCAGCCACTTCCGTTTTCCTCCTACAGGTCTAACACTTCCGAAAAACCAATACAACGCCCACCCGGAACAATATATAAAGCTAAACGAACCGTTCACTGGGTACTTATCCGTACGAAAATCCCTATTGATTTACCTGTTTTTACAAGGAAATAAAATGTGAAAAAATATTTCTACATCCCATGGCCTTTCCCAACCATTTAAATTTTTCTCTTACAGGTCTAATACTTCTGAAAAACCAATACAACGCCCACCCAGAACAATATATAAAGCTAAACGAACCGTTCACTGGGTACATATCCGTACGAAAATCCCTATTGATTTACCTGTTTTTACAAGGAAATAAAATGTGAAAAAAATATTTCTACATCCCATGGCCTTTTCCAGCAACTTCAGTTTTTCTCCCACAGGTCTAACACGTCCGAAAAACCAATACAACGCCCTCCCGGAACAATATATAAAGCTAAACGAACCGTTCACTGGGTACTTATCCGTACGAAAATCCCTATTGATTTACCTGTTTTTACAAGGAAATAAAATGTGAAAAAAATATTTCTACATCCCATAGCCTTTCCCAGCCACTTCAGTTTTTCTCCCACAGGTCTAACACTTCTGAAAAACCAATACAACGCCCACCCGGAACAATATATAAAGCTAAACGAACCATTCAAAGCGTACTTATCCGTACGAAAATCCCTATTGATTTACCTGTTTTTACAAATAAATAAAATGTGAAAAAAATATTTCTACATCCCATGGCCTTTCCCAGCCACTACCGTTTTTCTCCCCTAGGTCTAACACTTCTGAAAAACCAATACAATGCCCACCCGGAACAATATATAAAGCTAAACGAACCGTTCACTGGGTTCTTATCCGTACGAAAATCCCGATTGATTTACCTTTTTTTACAAGGACATAAAATGTGAAAAAAATATTTCTACATCCCATGGCCTTTCCCAGCCACTTCGGTTTTTCTCCCACAGGTCTAATACTTCTGAAAAACCAATACAACGCCCACCCGGAACAATATGTAAAGCTAAACAAAGCGTTCACTGGGTACTTATCTTTCGAAAATCCCTATTGATTTACCTGTTTTTACAAGGAAATAAAATGTGAAAAAAATATTTCTACATCCCATGGCCTTTCCCAACCATTTAAATATTTCTCCTACAGGTCTAACACTTCCGAAAAACCAATACAACGCCCACCCGGAACAATATAAAAAGCTAAACGAACCGTTCACTGGGTACTTATCCGTACGAAAATCCCTATAGATTTACCTGTTTTTACAAGGAAATAAAATGTGAAAAAATATTTCTACATCCCATAGCCTTTCCCAGCCACTTCAGTTTTTCTCCCAAAGGTCTAACTCTTCCGAAAAACCAATACAACGCCCTCTCAGAACAATATATAAAGCTAAACGAACCGTTCACTGGGTAATTATCCGTAACAAAATTCCTATTAATTTACCTTTTTTTTACAAGGATATAAAATGTGAAAAATATATTTCTACATCCAATTGCCTTTCCCAGCCACTTCCGTTTTTCTCCTACAGGTCTAACACTTCCGAAAAACCAATACAACGCCCACCCGGAACAATATATAAAGCTAAACGAACCGTTCACTGGGTACTTATCCGTACGAAAATCCCTATTGATTTACCTGTTTTTACAAGGAAATAAAATGTGAAAAAATATTTCTACATCCCATGGCCTTTCCCAACCATTTAAATTTTTCTCTTACAGGTCTAACACTTCCGAAAAAACAATACAACGCCCACCCAGAACAATATATAAAGCTAAACGAACCGTTCACTGGGTACATATCCGTACGAAAATCCCTATTGATTTACCTGTTTTTACAAGGAAATAAAATGTGAAAAAAATATTTCTACATCCCATGGCCTTTTCCAGCAACTTCAGTTTTTCTCCCACAGGTCTAACACGTCCGAAAAACCAATACAACGCCCTCCCGGAACAATATATAAAGCTAAACGAACCGTTCACTGGGTACTTATCCGTACGAAAATCCCTATTGATTTACCTGTTTTTACAAGGAAATAAAATGTGAAAAAAATATTTCTACATCCCATAGCCTTTCCCAGCCACTTCAGTTTTTCTCCCACAGGTCTAACACTTCTGAAAAACCAATACAACGCCCACCCGGAACAATATATAAAGCTAAACGAACCGTTCAAAGAGTACTTATCCGTACGAAAATCCCTATTGATTTACCTGTATTTACAAATAAATAAAATGTGAAAAAAATATTTCTACATCCCATGGCCTTTCCCAGCCACTACCGTTTTTCTCCCCTAGGTCTAACACTTCCGAAAAACCAATACAATGCCCACCCGGAACAATATATAAAGCTAAACGAACCGTTCACTGGGTACTTATCCGTACGAAAATCCCGATTGATTTACCTTTTTTTACAAGGACATAAAATGTGAAAAAAATATTTCTACATCCCATGGCCTTTCCCAACCATTTAAATTTTTCTCTTACAGGTCTAACTCTTCCGAAAAACCAATACAACGCCCACCCAGAACAATATATAAAGCTAAACGAACCGTTCACTTGGTACATATCCGTACGAAAATCCCTATTGATTTACCTGTTTTTACAAGGATATAAAATGTGAAAAAAATATTTCTACATCCCATAGCCTTTCCCAGCCACTTCACTTTTTCTCCCACAGGTCTAATACTTCCGAAAAACCAATACAACTCCCATCCCGGAACAATATATAACGCAAAACTAACCGTTCACTGGGTACTTGTCCGTACGATAATCCCTATTGATTTACCTGTTTTTACAAGGAAATAAAATGTGAAAAAAATATTTCTACATCCTATGGCCTTTCCCAGCCATCTCCGTTTTTCTCCCACAGGTCTAACACTTCTGAAAAACCAATGCAACGCCGACCCAGAACAATATATAAAGCTAAATGAACCGTTCACTGGCTACTTAGATGTAAGAAAATCCCTATTGATTAACCTGTTTTACAAGGAAATAAAATGTGAAAAAAATATTTCTACATCCCATGGCCTTTCCCAACCATTTAAATTTTTCTGTTACAGGTCTAACACTTCCGAAAAACCAATACAACGCCCACCCGGAACAATATAAAAAGCTAAACGAACCGTTCACTGGGTACTTATCCGTACGAAAATCCCTATAGATTTACCTGTTTTTACAAGGAAATAAAATGTGAAAAAATATTTCTACATCCCATAGCCTTTCCCAGCCACTTCAGTTTTTCTCCCAAAGGTCTAACTCTTCCGAAAAACCAATACAACGCCCTCTCAGAACAATATATAAAGCTAAACGAACCGTTCACTGGGTAATTATCCGTAACAAAATTCCTATTAATTTACCTTTTTTTTACAAGGATATAAAATGTGAAAAATATATTTCTACATCCAATTGCGTTTCCCAGCCACTTCCGTTTTTCTCCTACAGGTCTAACACTTCCGAAAAACCAATACAACGCCCACCCGGAACAATATATAAAGCTAAACGAACCGTTCACTGGGTACTTATCCGTACGAAAATCCCTATTGATTTACCTGTTTTTACAAGGAAATAAAATGTGAAAAAATATTTCTACATCCCATGGCCTTTCCCAACCATTTAAATTTTCCTCTTACAGGTCTAATACTTCTGAAAAACCAATACAACGCCCACCCAGAACAATATATAAAGCTAAACGAACCGTTCACTGGGTACATATCCGTACGAAAATCCCTATTGATTTACCTGTTTTTACAAGGAAATAAAATGTGAAAAAAATATTTCTACATCCCATGGCCTTTTCCAGCAACTTCAGTTTTTCTCCCACAGGTCTAACACGTCCGAAAAACCAATACAACGCCCTCCCGGAACAATATATAAAGCTAAACGAACCGTTCACTGGGTACTTATCCGTACGAAAATCCCTATTGATTTACCTGTTTTTACAAGGAAATAAAATGTGAAAAAAATATTTCTACATCCCATAGCCTTTCCCAGCCACTTCAGTTTTTCTCCCACAGGTCTAACACTTCTGAAAAACCAATACAACGCCCACCCGGAACAATATATAAAGCTAAACGAACCGTTCAAAGCGTACTTATCCGTACGAAAATCCCTATTGATTTACCTGTTTTTACAAATAAATAAAATGTGAAAAAAATATTTCTACATCCCATGGCCTTTCCCAGCCACTACCGTTTTTCTCCCCTAGGTCTAACACTTCTGAAAAACCAATACAATGCCCACCCGGAACAATATATAAAGCTAAACGAACCGTTCACTGGGTTCTTATCCGTACGAAAATCCCGATTGATTTACCTTTTTTTACAAGGACATAAAATGTGAAAAAAATATTTCTACATCCCATGGCCTTTCCCAGCCACTTCGGTTTTTCTCCCACAGGTCTAATACTTCTGAAAAACCAATACAACGCCCACCCGGAACAATATGTAAAGCTAAACAAAGCGTTCACTGGGTACTTATCTTTCGAAAATCCCTATTGATTTACCTGTTTTTACAAGGAAATAAAATGTGAAAAAAATATTTCTACATCCCATGGCCTTTCCCAACCATTTAAATATTTCTCCTACAGGTCTAACACTTCCGAAAAACCAATACAACGCCCACCCGGAACAATATAAAAAGCTAAACGAACCGTTCACTGGGTACTTATCCGTACGAAAATCCCTATAGATTTACCTGTTTTTACAAGGAAATAAAATGTGAAAAAATATTTCTACATCCCATAGCCTTTCCCAGCCACTTCAGTTTTTCTCCCAAAGGTCTAACTCTTCCGAAAAACCAATACAACGCCCTCTCAGAACAATATATAAAGCTAAACGAACCGTTCACTGGGTAATTATCCGTAACAAAATTCCTATTAATTTACCTTTTTTTTACAAGGATATAAAATGTGAAAAATATATTTCTACATCCAATTGCCTTTCCCAGCCACTTCCGTTTTTCTCCTACAGGTCTAACACTTCCGAAAAACCAATACAACGCCCACCCGGAACAATATATAAAGCTAAACGAACCGTTCACTGGGTACTTATCCGTACGAAAATCCCTATTGATTTACCTGTTTTTACAAGGAAATAAAATGTGAAAAAATATTTCTACATCCCATGGCCTTTCCCAACCATTTAAATTTTTCTCTTACAGGTCTAACACTTCCGAAAAAACAATACAACGCCCACCCAGAACAATATATAAAGCTAAACGAACCGTTCACTGGGTACATATCCGTACGAAAATCCCTATTGATTTACCTGTTTTTACAAGGAAATAAAATGTGAAAAAAATATTTCTACATCCCATGGCCTTTTCCAGCAACTTCAGTTTTTCTCCCACAGGTCTAACACGTCCGAAAAACCAATACAACGCCCTCCCGGAACAATATATAAAGCTAAACGAACCGTTCACTGGGTACTTATCCGTACGAAAATCCCTATTGATTTACCTGTTTTTACAAGGAAATAAAATGTGAAAAAAATATTTCTACATCCCATAGCCTTTCCCAGCCACTTCAGTTTTTCTCCCACAGGTCTAACACTTCTGAAAAACCAATACAACGCCCACCCGGAACAATATATAAAGCTAAACGAACCGTTCAAAGAGTACTTATCCGTACGAAAATCCCTATTGATTTACCTGTATTTACAAATAAATAAAATGTGAAAAAAATATTTCTACATCCCATGGCCTTTCCCAGCCACTACCGTTTTTCTCCCCTAGGTCTAACACTTCCGAAAAACCAATACAATGCCCACCCGGAACAATATATAAAGCTAAACGAACCGTTCACTGGGTACTTATCCGTACGAAAATCCCGATTGATTTACCTTTTTTTACAAGGACATAAAATGTGAAAAAAATATTTCTACATCCCATGGCCTTTCCCAACCATTTAAATTTTTCTCTTACAGGTCTAACTCTTCCGAAAAACCAATACAACGCCCACCCAGAACAATATATAAAGCTAAACGAACCGTTCACTTGGTACATATCCGTACGAAAATCCCTATTGATTTACCTGTTTTTACAAGGATATAAAATGTGAAAAAAATATTTCTACATCCCATAGCCTTTCCCAGCCACTTCACTTTTTCTCCCACAGGTCTAATACTTCCGAAAAACCAATACAACTCCCATCCCGGAACAATATATAACGCAAAACTAACCGTTCACTGGGTACTTATCCGTACGATAATCTCTATTGATTTACCTGTTTTTACAAGGAAATAAAATGTGAAAAAAATATTTCTACATCCCATGGCCTTTCCCAACCATTTAAATATTTCTCTTACAGGTCTAACACTTCCGAAAAACCAATAAAACGCTCACCCGGAACAATATATAAAGCTAAACGAACCGTTCACTGGGTACTTATCCGTACGAAAATCCCTATTGATTTACCTGTTTTTACAAGGAAATAAAATGTGAAAAAAATATTTCTACATCCCATGGCCTTTCCCAACCAATTAAATATTTCTCTTACAGGTCTAACACTTCTGAAAAACCAATACAACGCCCACCCGGAACAATATATAAAGCTAAACGAACCGTTCAAAGCGTACTTATCGGTACGAAAATCCCTATAGATTTACCTGTTTTACAAGGAAATAAAATGTGAAAAAAATATTTCTACATCCCATGGACGTTCCCAACCATTTAAATTTCTCTTACAGGTCTAACACTTCCGAAAAACCAATACAACGCCCTCCCGGAACAATATATAAAGCTAAACGAACCGTTCACTGGGTACTTGTCCGTACGATAATCCCTATTGATTTACCTGTTTTTACAAGGAAATAAAATGTGAAAAAAATATTTCTACATCCCATAGCCTTTCCCAGCCACTTCAGTTTTTCTCCCACAGGTCTAACACTTCTGAAAAACCAATACAACGCCCACCCGGAACAATATATAAAGCTAAACGAACCGTTCAAAGCGTACTTATCCGTACGAAAATCCCTATTGATTTACCTGTTTTACAAGGAAATAAAATGTGAAAAAAATATTTCTACATCCCATGGCCGTTCCCAACCATTTAAATTTCTCTTACAGGTCTAACACTTCCGAAAAACCAATACAACGCCCTCCCGGAACAATATATAAAGCTAAACGAACCGTTCACTGGGTACTTGTCCGTACGATAATCCCTATTGATTTACCTGTTTTTACAAGGAAATAAAATGTGAAAAAAATATTTCTACATCCTATGGCCTTTCCCAGCCATCTCCGTTTTTCTCCCACAGGTCTAACACTTCTGAAAAACCAATGCAACGCCCACCCAGAACAATATATAAAGCTAAATGAACCGTTCACTGGCTACTTAGATGTAAGAAAATCCCTATTGATTAACCTGTTTTTACAAGGAAATAAAATGTGAAAAAAATATTTCTACATCCCATGGCCTTTCCCAACCATTTAAATTTTTCTGTTACAGGTCTAACACTTCCGAAAAACCAATACAACGCCCACCCGGAACAATATAAAAAGCTAAACGAACCGTTCACTGGGTACTTATCCGTACGAAAATCCCTATAGATTTACCTGTTTTTACAAGGAAATAAAATGTGAAAAAATATTTCTACATCCCATAGCCTTTCCCAGCCACTTCAGTTTTTCTCCCAAAGGTCTAACTCTTCCGAAAAACCAATACAACGCCCTCTCAGAACAATATATAAAGCTAAACGAACCGTTCACTGGGTTCTTATCCGTACGAAAATCCCGATTGATTTACCTTTTTTTACAAGGACATAAAATGTGAAAAAAATATTTCTACATCCCATGGCCTTTCCCAGCCACTTCGGTTTTTCTCCCACAGGTCTAATACTTCTGAAAAACCAATACAACGCCCACCCGGAACAATATGTAAAGCTAAACAAAGCGTTCACTGGGTACTTATCTTTCGAAAATCCCTATTGATTTACCTGTTTTTACAAGGAAATAAAATGTGAAAAAAATATTTCTACATCCCATGGCCTTTCCCAACCATTTAAATTTTTCTGTTACAGGTCTAACACTTCCGAAAAACCAATACAACGCCCACCCGGAACAATATAAAAAGCTAAACGAACCGTTCACTGGGTACTTATCCGTACGAAAATCCCTATAGATTTACCTGTTTTTACAAGGAAATAAAATGTGAAAAAATATTTCTACATCCCATAGCCTTTCCCAGCCACTTCAGTTTTTCTCCCAAAGGTCTAACTCTTCCGAAAAACCAATACAACGCCCTCTCAGAACAATATATAAAGCTAAACGAACCGTTCACTGGGTAATTATCCGTAACAAAATTCCTATTAATTTACCTTTTTTTTACAAGGATATAAGATGTGAAAAATATATTTCTACATCCAATTGCCTTTCCCAGCCACTTCCGTTTTTCTCCTACAGGTCTAACACTTCCGAAAAACCAATACAACGCCCACCCGGAACAATATATAAAGCTAAACGAACCGTTCCCTGGGTACTTATCCGTACGAAAATCCCTATTGATTTACCTGTTTTTACAAGGAAATAAAATGTGAAAAAATATTTCTACATCCCATGGCCTTTCCCAACCATTTAAATTTTTCTCTTACAGGTCTAACACTTCCGAAAAACCAATACAACGCCCACCCGGAACAATATATAAAGCTAAACGAACCGTTCACTGGGTACATATCCGTACGAAAATCCATATTGATTTACCTGTTTTTACAAGGAAATAAAATGTGAAAAAAATATTTCTACATCCCATGGCCTTTTCCAGCAACTTCAGTTTTTCTCCCACAGGTCTAACACGTCCGAAAAACCAATACAATGCCCACCCGGAACAATATATAAAGCTAAACGAACCGTTCACGGGGTACATATCCGTACGAAAATCCCTATTGATTTACCTGTTTTTACAAGGACATAAAATGTGAAAAAAATATTTCTACATCCCATAGCCTTTTCCAGCCACTTCAGTTTTTCTCCCATAGGTCTAACACTTCCGAAAAACCAATACAACGCCCACCCAGAACAATATATAAAGCTAAACGAACCGTTCACGGGGTACATATCCGTACGAAAATCCCTATTGATTTACCTGTTTTTACAAGGAAATAAAATGTGAAAAAAATATTTCTACATCCCATGGCCTTTCCCAACCATTTAAATTTTTCTGTTACAGGTCTAACACTTCCGAAAAACCAATACAACGCCCACCCGGAACAATATATAAAGCTAAACGAACCGTTCAAAGCGTACTTATCCGTACGAAAATCCCTATTGATTTACCTGTTTTACAAGGAAATAAAATGTGAAAAAAATATTTCTACATCCCATGGCCGTTCCCAACCATTTAAATTTCTCTTACAGGTCTAACACTTCCGAAAAACCAATACAACGCCCTCCCGGAACAATATATAAAGCTAAACGAACCGTTCACTGGGTACTTGTCCGTACGATAATCCCTATTGATTTACCTGTTTTTACAAGGAAATAAAATGTGAAAAAAATATTTCTACATCCTATGGCCTTTCCCAGCCATCTCCGTTTTTCTCCCACAGGTCTAACACTTCTGAAAAACCAATGCAACGCCCACCCAGAACAATATATAAAGCTAAATGAACCGTTCACTGGCTACTTAGATGTAAGAAAATCCCTATTGATTAACCTGTTTTTACAAGGAAATAAAATGTGAAAAAAATATTTCTACATCCCATGGCCTTTCCCAACCATTTAAATTTTTCTGTTACAGGTCTAACACTTCCGAAAAACCAATACAACGCCCACCCGGAACAATATAAAAAGCTAAACGAACCGTTCACTGGGTACTTATCCGTACGAAAATCCCTATAGATTTACCTGTTTTTACAAGGAAATAAAATGTGAAAAAATATTTCTACATCCCATAGCCTTTCCCAGCCACTTCAGTTTTTCTCCCAAAGGTCTAACTCTTCCGAAAAACCAATACAACGCCCTCTCAGAACAATATATAAAGCTAAACGAACCGTTCACTGGGTTCTTATCCGTACGAAAATCCCGATTGATTTACCTTTTTTTACAAGGACATAAAATGTGAAAAAAATATTTCTACATCCCATGGCCTTTCCCAGCCACTTCGGTTTTTCTCCCACAGGTCTAATACTTCTGAAAAACCAATACAACGCCCACCCGGAACAATATGTAAAGCTAAACAAAGCGTTCACTGGGTACTTATCTTTCGAAAATCCCTATTGATTTACCTGTTTTTACAAGGAAATAAAATGTGAAAAAAATATTTCTACATCCCATGGCCTTTCCCAACCATTTAAATTTTTCTGTTACAGGTCTAACACTTCCGAAAAACCAATACAACGCCCACCCGGAACAATATAAAAAGCTAAACGAACCGTTCACTGGGTACTTATCCGTACGAAAATCCCTATAGATTTACCTGTTTTTACAAGGAAATAAAATGTGAAAAAATATTTCTACATCCCATAGCCTTTCCCAGCCACTTCAGTTTTTCTCCCAAAGGTCTAACTCTTCCGAAAAACCAATACAACGCCCTCTCAGAACAATATATAAAGCTAAACGAACCGTTCACTGGGTAATTATCCGTAACAAAATTCCTATTAATTTACCTTTTTTTTACAAGGATATAAGATGTGAAAAATATATTTCTACATCCAATTGCCTTTCCCAGCCACTTCCGTTTTTCTCCTACAGGTCTAACACTTCCGAAAAACCAATACAACGCCCACCCGGAACAATATATAAAGCTAAACGAACCGTTCCCTGGGTACTTATCCGTACGAAAATCCCTATTGATTTACCTGTTTTTACAAGGAAATAAAATGTGAAAAAATATTTCTACATCCCATGGCCTTTCCCAACCATTTAAATTTTTCTCTTACAGGTCTAACACTTCCGAAAAACCAATACAACGCCCACCCGGAACAATATATAAAGCTAAACGAACCGTTCACTGGGTACATATCCGTACGAAAATCCCTATTGATTTACCTGTTTTTACAAGGAAATAAAATGTGAAAAAAATATTTCTACATCCCATGGCCTTTTCCAGCAACTTCAGTTTTTCTCCCACAGGTCTAACACGTCCGAAAAACCAATACAATGCCCACCCGGAACAATATATAAAGCTAAACGAACCGTTCACGGGGTACATATCCGTACGAAAATCCCTATTGATTTACCTGTTTTTACAAGGACATAAAATGTGAAAAAAATATTTCTACATCCCATAGCCTTTTCCAGCCACTTCAGTTTTTCTCCCATAGGTCTAACACTTCCGAAAAACCAATACAACGCCCACCCAGAACAATATATAAAGCTAAACGAACCGTTCACGGGGTACATATCCGTACGAAAATCCCTATTGATTTACCTGTTTTTACAAGGAAATAAAATGTGAAAAAAATATTTCTACATCCCATGGCCTTTCCCAACCATTTAAATTTTTCTGTTACAGGTCTAACACTTCCGAAAAACCAATACAACGCCCACCCGGAACAATATAAAAAGCTAAACGAACCGTTCACTGGGTACTTATCCGTACGAAAATCCCTATAGATTTACCTGTTTTTACAAGGAAATAAAATGTGAAAAAATATTTCTACATCCCATAGCCTTTCCCAGCAACTTCAGTTTTTCTCCCAAAGGTCTAACTCTTCCGAAAAACCAATACAACGCCCTCTCAGAACAATATATAAAGCTAAACGAACCGTTCACTGGGTAATTATCCGTAACAAAATTCCTATTAATTTACCTTTTTTTTACAAGGATATAAAATGTGAAAAATATATTTCTACATCCAATTGCCTTTCCCAGCCACTTCCGTTTTTCTCCTACAGGTCTAACACTTCCGAAAAACCAATACAACGCCCACCCGGAACAATACATAAAGCTAAACGAACCGTTCACTGGGTACATATCCGTACGAAAATCCCTATTGATTTACCTGTTTTTACAAGGAAATAAAATGTGAAAAAAATATTTCTACATCCCATGGCCTTTTCCAGCAACTTCAGTTTTTCTCCCACAGGTCTAACACGTCCGAAAAACCAATACAACGCCCTCCCGGAACAATATATAAAGCTAAACGAACCGTTCACTGGGTACTTATCCGTACGAAAATCCCTATTGATTTACCTGTTTTTACAAGGAAATAAAATGTGAAAAAAATATTTCTACATCCCATAGCCTTTCCCAGCCACTTCAGTTTTTCTCCCACAGGTCTAACACTTCTGAAAAACCAATACAACGCCCACCCGGAACAATATATAAAGCTAAACGAACCGTTCAAAGAGTACTTATCCGTACGAAAATCCCTATTGATTTACCTGTATTTACAAATAAATAAAATGTGAAAAAAATATTTCTACATCCCATGGCCTTTCCCAGCCACTACCGTTTTTCTCCCCTAGGTCTAACACTTCCGAAAAACCAATACAATGCCCACCCGGAACAATATATAAAGCTAAACGAACCGTTCACTGGGTACTTATCCGTACGAAAATCCCGATTGATTTACCTTTTTTTACAAGGACATAAAATGTGAAAAAAATATTTCTACATCCCATGGCCTTTCCCAGCCACTTCGGTTTTTCTCCCACAGGTCTAATACTTCTGAAAAACCAATACAACGCCCACCCGGAACAATATATAAAGCTAAACGAACCGTTCACTGGGTACTTATCCGTACGAAAATCCCTATTGATTTACCTGTTTTTACAACGAAATAAAATGTGAAAAAATATTTCTACATCCCATGGCCTTTCCCAACCATTTAAATTTTTCTCTTACAGGTCTAACTCTTCCGAAAAACCAATACAACGCCCACCCAGAACAATATATAAAGCTAAACGAACCGTTCACTTGGTACATATCCGTACGAAAATCCCTATTGATTTACCTGTTTTTACAAGGATATAAAATGTGAAAAAAATATTTCTACATCCCATAGCCTTTCCCAGCCACTTCACTTTTTCTCCCACAGGTCTAATACTTCCGAAAAACCAATACAACTCCCATCCCGGAACAATATATAACGCAAAACTAACCGTTCACTGGGTACTTATCCGTACGATAATCTCTATTGATTTACCTGTTTTTACAAGGAAATAAAATGTGAAAAAAATATTTCTACATCCCATGGCCTTTCCCAACCATTTAAATATTTCTCTTACAGGTCTAACACTTCCGAAAAACCAATAAAACGCTCACCCGGAACAATATATAAAGCTAAACGAACCGTTCACTGGGTACTTATCCGTACGAAAATCCCTATTGATTTACCTGTTTTTACAAGGAAATAAAATGTGAAAAAAATATTTCTACATCCCATGGCCTTTCCCAACCAATTAAATATTTCTCTTACAGGTCTAACACTTCTGAAAAACCAATACAACGCCCACCCGGAACAATATATAAAGCTAAACGAACCGTTCAAAGCGTACTTATCGGTACGAAAATCCCTATAGATTTACCTGTTTTACAAGGAAATAAAATGTGAAAAAAATATTTCTACATCCCATGGACGTTCCCAACCATTTAAATTTCTCTTACAGGTCTAACACTTCCGAAAAACCAATACAACGCCCTCCCGGAACAATATATAAAGCTAAACGAACCGTTCACTGGGTACTTGTCCGTACGATAATCCCTATTGATTTACCTGTTTTTACAAGGAAATAAAATGTGAAAAAAATATTTCTACATCCCATAGCCTTTCCCAGCCACTTCAGTTTTTCTCCCACAGGTCTAACACTTCTGAAAAACCAATACAACGCCCACCCGGAACAATATATAAAGCTAAACGAACCGTTCAAAGCGTACTTATCCGTACGAAAATCCCTATTGATTTACCTGTTTTACAAGGAAATAAAATGTGAAAAAAATATTTCTACATCCCATGGCCGTTCCCAACCATTTAAATTTCTCTTACAGGTCTAACACTTCCGAAAAACCAATACAACGCCCTCCCGGAACAATATATAAAGCTAAACGAACCGTTCACTGGGTACTTGTCCGTACGATAATCCCTATTGATTTACCTGTTTTTACAAGGAAATAAAATGTGAAAAAAATATTTCTACATCCTATGGCCTTTCCCAGCCATCTCCGTTTTTCTCCCACAGGTCTAACACTTCTGAAAAACCAATGCAACGCCCACCCAGAACAATATATAAAGCTAAATGAACCGTTCACTGGCTACTTAGATGTAAGAAAATCCCTATTGATTAACCTGTTTTTACAAGGAAATAAAATGTGAAAAAAATATTTCTACATCCCATGGCCTTTCCCAACCATTTAAATTTTTCTGTTACAGGTCTAACAGTTCCGAAAAACCAATACAACGCCCACCCGGAACAATATAAAAAGCTAAACGAACCGTTCACTGGGTACTTATCCGTACGAAAATCCCTATAGATTTACCTGTTTTTACAAGGAAATAAAATGTGAAAAAATATTTCTACATCCCATAGCCTTTCCCAGCCACTTCAGTTTTTCTCCCAAAGGTCTAACTCTTCCGAAAAACCAATACAACGCCCTCTCAGAACAATATATAAAGCTAAACGAACCGTTCACTGGGTAATTATCCGTAACAAAATTCCTATTAATTTACCTTTTTTTTACAAGGATATAAAATGTGAAAAATATATTTCTACATCCAATTGCCTTTCCCAGCCACTTCCGTTTTTCTCCTACAGGTCTAACACTTCCGAAAAACCAATACAACGCCCACCCGGAACAATATATAAAGCTAAACGAACCGTTCACTGGGTACTTATCCGTACGAAAATCCCTATTGATTTACCTGTTTTTACAAGGAAATAAAATGTGAAAAAATATTTCTACATCCCATGGCCTTTCCCAACCATTTAAATTTTTCTCTTACAGGTCTAACACGTCCGAAAAACCAATACAACGCCCTCCCGGAACAATATATAAAGCTAAACGAACCGTTCACTGGGTACTTATCCGTACGAAAATCCCTATTGATTTACCTGTTTTTACAAGGATATAAAATGTGAAAAAAATATTTCTACATCCCATAGCCTTTCCCAACCACTTCAGTTTTTCTCCCACAGGTCTAACACTTCTGAAAAACCAATACAACGCCCACCCGGAACAATATATAAAGCTAAACGAACCGTTCAAAGCGTACTTATCCGTACGAAAATCCCTATTGATTTACCTGTTTTTACAAATAAATAATATGTGAAAAAAATATTTCTACATCCCATGGCCTTTCCCAGCCACTACCGTTTTTCTCCCCTAGGTCTAACACTTCCGAAAAACCAATACAATGCCCACCCGGAACAATATATAAAGCTAAACGAACCGTTCACTGGGTTCTTATCCGTACGAAAATCCCGATTGATTTACCTTTTTTTACAAGGACATAAAATGTGAAAAAAATATTCCTACATCCCATGGCCTTTCCCAGCCACTTCGGTTTTTCTCCCACAGGTCTAATACTTCTGAAAAACCAATACAACGCCCACCCGGAACAATATGTAAAGCTAAACAAAGCGTTCACTGGGTACTTATCTTTCGAAAATCCCTATTGATTTACCTGTTTTTACAAGGAAATAAAATGTGAAAAAAATATTTCTACATCCCATGGCCTTTCCCAACCATTTAAATTTTTCTGTTACAGGTCTAACACTTCCGAAAAACCAATACAACGCCCACCCGGAACAATATAAAAAGCTAAACGAACCGTTCACTGGGTACTTATCCGTACGAAAATCCCTATAGATTTACCTGTTTTTACAAGGAAATAAAATGTGAAAAAATATTTCTACATCCCATAGCCTTTCCCAGCCACTTCAGTTTTTCTCCCAAAGGTCTAACTCTTCCGAAAAACCAATACAACGCCCTCTCAGAACAATATATAAAGCTAAACGAACCGTTCACTGGGTAATTATCCGTAACAAAATTCCTATTAATTTACCTTTTTTTTACAAGGATATAAGATGTGAAAAATATATTTCTACATCCAATTGCCTTTCCCAGCCACTTCCGTTTTTCTCCTACAGGTCTAACACTTCCGAAAAACCAATACAACGCCCACCCGGAACAATATATAAAGCTAAACGAACCGTTCACTGGGTACTTATCCGTACGAAAATCCCTATTGATTTACCTGTTTTTACAAGGAAATAAAATGTGAAAAAATATTTCTACATCCCATGGCCTTTCCCAACCATTTAAATTTTTCTCTTACAGGTCTAACACTTCCGAAAAACCAATACAACGCCCACCCAGAACAATATATAAAGCTAAACGAACCGTTCACTGGGTACATATCCGTACGAAAATCCCTATTGATTTACCTGTTTTTACAAGGAAATAAAATGTGAAAAAAATATTTCTACATCCCATGGCCTTTTCCAGCAACTTCAGTTTTTCTCCCACAGGTCTAACACGTCCGAAAAACCAATACAATGCCCACCCGGAACAATATATAAAGCTAAACGAACCGTTCACGGGGTACATATCCGTACGAAAATCCCTATTGATTTACCTGTTTTTACAAGGACATAAAATGTGAAAAAAATATTTCTACATCCCATAGCCTTTTCCAGCCACTTCAGTTTTTCTCCCACAGGTCTAACACTTCCGAAAAACCAATACAACGCCCACCCAGAACAATATATAAAGCTAAACGAACCGTTCACGGGGTACATATCCGTACGAAAATCCCTATTGATTTACCTGTTTTTACAAGGAAATAAAATGTGAAAAAAATATTTCTACATCCCATGGCCTTTCCCAACCATTTAAATTTTTCTGTTACAGGTCTAACACTTCCGAAAAACCAATACAACGCCCACCCGGAACAATATAAAAAGCTAAACGAACCGTTCACTGGGTACTTATCCGTACGAAAATCCCTATAGATTTACCTGTTTTTACAAGGAAATAAAATGTGAAAAAATATTTCTACATCCCATAGCCTTTCCCAGCCACTTCAGTTTTTCTCCCAAAGGTCTAACTCTTCCGAAAAACCAATACAACGCCCTCTCAGAACAATATATAAAGCTAAACGAACCGTTCACTGGGTAATTATCCGTAACAAAATTCCTATTAATTTACCTTTTTTTTACAAGGATATAAAATGTGAAAAATATATTTCTACATCCAATTGCCTTTCCCAGCCACTTCCGTTTTTCTCCTACAGGTCTAACACTTCCGAAAAACCAATACAACGCCCACCCGGAACAATACATAAAGCTAAACGAACCGTTCACTGGGTACTTATCCGTACGAAAATCCCTATTGATTTACCTGTTTTTACAAGGACATAAAATGTGAAAAAAATATTTCTACATCCCATAGCCTTTTCCAGCCACTTCAGTTTTTCTACCACAGGTCTAACACTTCCGAAAAACCAATACAACGCCCACCCAGAACAATATATAAAGCTAAACGAACCGTTCACGGGGTACATATCCGTACGAAAATCCCTATTGATTTACCTGTTTTTACAAGGAAATAAAATGTGAAAAAAATATTTCTACATCCCATGGCCTTTCCCAACCATTTAAATTTTTCTGTTACAGGTCTAACACTTCCGAAAAACCAATACAACGCCCACCCGGAACAATATAAAAAGCTAAACGAACCGTTCACTGGGTACTTATCCGTACGAAAATCCCTATAGATTTACCTGTTTTTACAAGGAAATAAAATGTGAAAAAATATTTCTACATCCCATAGCCTTTCCCAGCCACTTCAGTTTTTCTCCCAAAGGTCTAACTCTTCCGAAAAACCAATACAACGCCCTCTCAGAACAATATATAAAGCTAAACGAACCGTTCACTGGGTAATTATCCGTAACAAAATTCCTATTAATTTACCTTTTTTTTACAAGGATATAAGATGTGAAAAATATATTTCTACATCCAATTGCCTTTCCCAGCCACTTCCGTTTTTCTCCTACAGGTCTAACACTTCCGAAAAACCAATACAACGCCCACCCGGAACAATATATAAAGCTAAACGAACCGTTCACTGGGTACTTATCCGTACGAAAATCCCTATTGATTTACCTGTTTTTACAAGGAAATAAAATGTGAAAAAATATTTCTACATCCCATGGCCTTTCCCAACCATTTAAATTTTTCTCTTACAGGTCTAACACTTCCGAAAAACCAATACAACGCCCACCCAGAACAATATATAAAGCTAAACGAACCGTTCACTGGGTACATATCCGTACGAAAATCCCTATTGATTTACCTGTTTTTACAAGGAAATAAAATGTGAAAAAAATATTTCTACATCCCATGGCCTTTTCCAGCAACTTCAGTTTTTCTCCCACAGGTCTAACACGTCCGAAAAACCAATACAATGCCCACCCGGAACAATATATAAAGCTAAACGAACCGTTCACGGGGTACATATCCATACGAAAATCCCTATTGATTTACCTGTTTTTACAAGGACATAAAATGTGAAAAAAATATTTCTACATCCCATAGCCTTTTCCAGCCACTTCAGTTTTTCTCCCACAGGTCTAACACTTCCGAAAAACCAATACAACGCCCACCCAGAACAATATATAAAGCTAAACGAACCGTTCACGGGGTACATATCCGTACGAAAATCCCTATTGATTTACCTGTTTTTACAAGGAAATAAAATGTGAAAAAAATATTTCTACATCCCATGGCCTTTCCCAACCATTTAAATTTTTCTGTTACAGGTCTAACACTTCCGAAAAACCAATACAACGCCCACCCGGAACAATATAAAAAGCTAAACGAACCGTTCACTGGGTACTTATCCGTACGAAAATCCCTATAGATTTACCTGTTTTTACAAGGAAATAAAATGTGAAAAAATATTTCTACATCCCATAGCCTTTCCCAGCCACTTCAGTTTTTCTCCCAAAGGTCTAACTCTTCCGTAAAACCAATACAACGCCCTCTCAGAACAATATATAAAGCTAAACGAACCGTTCACTGGGTAATTATCCGTAACAAAATTCCTATTAATTTACCTTTTTTTTACAAGGATATAAAATGTGAAAAATATATTTCTACATCCAATTGCCTTTCCCAGCCACTTCCGTTTTTCTCCTACAGGTCTAACACTTCCGAAAAACCAATACAACGCCCACCCGGAACAATATATAAAGCTAAACGAACCGTTCACTGGGTACTTATCCGTACGAAAATCCCTATTGATTTACCTGTTTTTACAAGGAAATAAAATGTGAAAAAAATATTTCTACATCCCATGGCCTTTTCCAGCAACTTCAGTTTTTCTCCCACAGGTCTAACACGTCCGAAAAACCAATACAATGCCCACCCGGAACAATATATAAAGCTAAACGAACCGTTCACGGGGTACATATCCGTACGAAAATCCCTATTGATTTACCTGTTTTTACAAGGACATAAAATGTGAAAAAAATATTTCTACATCCCATAGCCTTTTCCAGCCACTTCAGTTTTTCTCCCACAGGTCTAACACTTCCGAAAAACCAATACAACGCCCACCCAGAACAATATATAAAGCTAAACGAACCGTTCACGGGGTACATATCCGTACGAAAATCCCTATTGATTTACCTGTTTTTACAAGGAAATAAAATGTGAAAAAAATATTTCTACATCCCATGGCCTTTCCCAACCATTTAAATTTTTCTGTTACAGGTCTAACACTTCCGAAAAACCAATACAACGCCCACCCGGAACAATATAAAAAGCTAAACGAACCGTTCACTGGGTACTTATCCGTACGAAAATCCCTATAGATTTACCTGTTTTTACAAGGAAATAAAATGTGAAAAAATATTTCTACATCCCATAGCCTTTCCCAGCCACTTCAGTTTTTCTCCCAAAGGTCTAACTCTTCCGAAAAACCAATACAACGCCCTCTCAGAACAATATATAAAGCTAAACGAACCGTTCACTGGGTAATTATCCGTAACAAAATTCCTATTAATTTACCTTTTTTTTACAAGGATATAAAATGTGAAAAATATATTTCTACATCCAATTGCCTTTCCCAGCCACTTCCGTTTTTCTCCTACAGGTCTAACACTTCCGAAAAACCAATACAACGCCCACCCGGAACAATATATAAAGCTAAACGAACCGTTCACTGGGTACTTATCCGTACGAAAATCCCTATTGATTTACCTGTTTTTACAAGGAAATAAAATGTGAAAAAATATTTCTACATCCCATGGCCTTTCCCAACCATTTAAATTTTTCTCTTACAGGTCTAACACTTCCGAAAAACCAATACAACGCCCACCCAGAACAATATATAAAGCTAAACGAACCGTTCACTGGGTACATATCCGTACGAAAATCCCTATTGATTTACCTGTTTTTACAAGGAAATAAAATGTGAAAAAAATATTTCTACATCCCATGGCCTTTTCCAGCAACTTCAGTTTTTCTCCCACAGGTCTAACACGTCCGAAAAACCAATACAATGCCCACCCGGAACAATATATAAAGCTAAACGAACCGTTCACGGGGTACATATCCGTACGAAAATCCCTATTGATTTACCTGTTTTTACAAGGACATAAAATGTGAAAAAAATATTTCTACATCCCATAGCCTTTTCCAGCCACTTCAGTTTTTCTCCCACAGGTCTAACACTTCCGAAAAACCAATACAACGCCCACCCAGAACAATATATAAAGCTAAACGAACCGTTCACGGGGTACATATCCGTACGAAAATCCCTATTGATTTACCTGTTTTTACAAGGAAATAAAATGTGAAAAAAATATTTCTACATCCCATGGCCTTTCCCAACCATTTAAATTTTTCTGTTACAGGTCTAACACTTCCGAAAAACCAATACAACGCCCACCCGGAACAATATAAAAAGCTAAACGAACCGTTCACTGGGTACTTATCCGTACGAAAATCCCTATAGATTTACCTGTTTTTACAAGGAAATAAAATGTGAAAAAATATTTCTACATCCCATAGCCTTTCCCAGCCACTTCAGTTTTTCTCCCAAAGGTCTAACTCTTCCGAAAAACCAATACAACGCCCTCTCAGAACAATATATAAAGCTAAACGAACCGTTCACTGGGTAATTATCCGTAACAAAATTCCTATTAATTTACCTTTTTTTTACAAGGATATAAAATGTGAAAAATATATTTCTACATCCAATTGCCTTTCCCAGCCACTTCCGTTTTTCTCCTACAGGTCTAACACTTCCGAAAAACCAATACAACGCCCACCCGGAACAATATATAAAGCTAAACGAACCGTTCACTGGGTACTTATCCGTACGAAAATCCCTATTGATTTACCTGTTTTTACAAGGAAATAAAATGTGAAAAAATATTTCTACATCCCATGGCCTTTCCCAACCATTTAAATTTTTCTCTTACAGGTCTAACACTTCCGAAAAACCAATACAACGCCCACCCAGAACAATATATAAAGCTAAACGAACCGTTCACTGGGTACATATCCGTACGAAAATCCCTATTGATTTACCTGTTTTTACAAGGAAATAAAATGTGAAAAAAATATTTCTACATCCCATGGCCTTTTCCAGCAACTTCAGTTTTTCTCCCACAGGTCTAACACGTCCGAAAAACCAATACAATGCCCACCCGGAACAATATATAAAGCTAAACGAACCGTTCACGGGGTACATATCCGTACGAAAATCCCTATTGATTTACCTGTTTTTACAAGGACATAAAATGTGAAAAAAATATTTCTACATCCCATAGCCTTTTCCAGCCACTTCAGTTTTTCTCCCACAGGTCTAACACTTCCGAAAAACCAATACAACGCCCACCCAGAACAATATATAAAGCTAAACGAACCGTTCACGGGGTACATATCCGTACGAAAATCCCTATTGATTTACCTGTTTTTACAAGGAAATAAAATGTGAAAAAAATATTTCTACATCCCATGGCCTTTCCCAACCATTTAAATTTTTCTGTTACAGGTCTAACACTTCCGAAAAACCAATACAACGCCCACCCGGAACAATATAAAAAGCTAAACGAACCGTTCACTGGGTACTTATCCGTACGAAAATCCCTATAGATTTACCTGTTTTTACAAGGAAATAAAATGTGAAAAAATATTTCTACATCCCATAGCCTTTCCCAGCCACTTCAGTTTTTCTCCCAAAGGTCTAACTCTTCCGAAAAACCAATACAACGCCCTCTCAGAACAATATATAAAGCTAAACGAACCGTTCACTGGGTAATTATCCGTAACAAAATTCCTATTAATTTACCTTTTTTTTACAAGGATATAAAATGTGAAAAATATATTTCTACATCCAATTGCCTTTCCCAGCCACTTCCGTTTTTCTCCTACAGGTCTAACACTTCCGAAAAACCAATACAACGCCCACCCGGAACAATATATAAAGCTAAACGAACCGTTCACTGGGTACTTATCCGTACGAAAATCCCTATTGATTTACCTGTTTTTACAAGGAAATAAAATGTGAAAAAATATTTCTACATCCCATGGCCTTTCCCAACCATTTAAATTTTTCTCTTACAGGTCTAACACTTCCGAAAAACCAATACAACGCCCACCCAGAACAATATATAAAGCTAAACGAACCGTTCACTGGGTACATATCCGTACGAAAATCCCTATTGATTTACCTGTTTTTACAAGGAAATAAAATGTGAAAAAAATATTTCTACATCCCATGGCCTTTTCCAGCAACTTCAGTTTTTCTCCCACAGGTCTAACACGTCCGAAAAACCAATACAATGCCCACCCGGAACAATATATAAAGCTAAACGAACCGTTCATGGGGTACATATCCGTACGAAAATCCCTATTGATTTACCTGTTTTTACAAGGACATAAAATGTGAAAAAAATATTTCTACATCCCATAGCCTTTTCCAGCCACTTCAGTTTTTCTCCCACAGGTCTAACACTTCCGAAAAACCAATACAACGCCCACCCAGAACAATATATAAAGCTAAACGAACCGTTCACGGGGTACATATCCGTACGAAAATCCCTATTGATTTACCTGTTTTTACAAGGAAATAAAATGTGAAAAAAATATTTCTACATCCCATGGCCTTTCCCAACCATTTAAATTTTTCAGTTACAGGTCTAACACTTCCGAAAAACCAATACAACGCCCACCCGGAACAATATAAAAAGCTAAACGAACCGTTCACTGGGTACTTATCCGTACGAAAATCCCTATAGATTTACCTGTTTTTACAAGGAAATAAAATGTGAAAAAATATTTCTACATCCCATAGCCTTTCCCAGCCACTTCAGTTTTTCTCCCAAAGGTCTAACTCTTCCGAAAAACCAATACAACGCCCTCTCAGAACAATATATAAAGCTAAACGAACCGTTCACTGGGTAATTATCCGTAACAAAATTCCTATTAATTTACCTTTTTTTTACAAGGATATAAAATGTGAAAAATATATTTCTACATCCAATTGCCTTTCCCAGCCACTTCCGTTTTTCTCCTACAGGTCTAACACTTCCGAAAAACCAATACAACGCCCACCCGGAACAATACATAAAGCTAAACGAACCGTTCACTGGGTACTTATCCGTACGAAAATCCCTATTGATTTACCTGTTTTTACAAGGAAATAAAATGTGAAAAAAATATTTCTACATCCCATGGCCTTTTCCAGCAACTTCAGTTTTTCTCCCACAGGTCTAACACGTCCGAAAAACCAATACAATGCCCACCCGGAACAATATATAAAGCTAAACGAACCGTTCACGGGGTACATATCCGTACGAAAATCCCTATTGATTTACCTGTTTTTACAAGGACATAAAATGTGAAAAAAATATTTCTACATCCCATAGCCTTTTCCAGCCACTTCAGTTTTTCTCCCACAGGTCTAACACTTCCGAAAAACCAATACAACGCCCACCCAGAACAATATATAAAGCTAAACGAACCGTTCACGGGGTACATATCCGTACGAAAATCCCTATTGATTTACCTGTTTTTACAAGGAAATAAAATGTGAAAAAAATATTTCTACATCCCATGGCCTTTCCCAACCATTTAAATTTTTCTGTTACAGGTCTAACACTTCCGAAAAACCAATACAACGCCCACCCGGAACAATATAAAAAGCTAAACGAACCGTTCACTGGGTACTTATCCGTACGAAAATCCCTATAGATTTACCTGTTTTTACAAGGAAATAAAATGTGAAAAAATATTTCTACATCCCATAGCCTTTCCCAGCCACTTCAGTTTTTCTCCCAAAGGTCTAACTCTTCCGAAAAACCAATACAACGCCCTCTCAGAACAATATATTAAGCTAAACGAACCGTTCACTGGGTAATTATCCGTAACAAAATTCCTATTAATTTACCTTTTTTTTACAAGGATATAAAATGTGAAAAATATATTTCTACATCCAATTGCCTTTCCCAGCCACTTCCGTTTTTCTCCTACAGGTCTAACACTTCCGAAAAACCAATACAACGGCCACCCGGAACAATATATAAAGCTAAACGAACCGTTCACTGGGTACTTATCCGTACGAAAATCCCTATTGATTTACCTGTTTTTACAAGGAAATAAAATGTGAAAAAATATTTCTACATCCCATGGCCTTTCCCAACCATTTAAATTTTTCTCTTACAGGTCTAACACTTCCGAAAAACCAATACAACGCCCACCCAGAACAATATATAAAGCTAAACGAACCGTTCACTGGGTACATATCCGTACGAAAATCCCTATTGATTTACCTGTTTTTACAAGGAAATAAAATGTGAAAAAAATATTTCTACATCCCATGGCCTTTTCCAGCAACTTCAGTTTTTCTCCCACAGGTCTAACACGTCCGAAAAACCAATACAATGCCCACCCGGAACAATATATAAAGCTAAACGAACCGTTCACGGGGTACATATCCGTACGAAAATCCCTATTGATTTACCTGTTTTTACAAGGACATAAAATGTGAAAAAAATATTTCTACATCCCATAGCCTTTTCCAGCCACTTCAGTTTTTCTCCCACAGGTCTAACACTTCCGAAAAACCAATACAACGCCCTCTCAGAACAATATATAAAGCTAAACGAACCGTTCACTGGGTAATTATCCGTAACAAAATTCCTATTAATTTACCTTTTTTTTACAAGGATATAAAATGTGAAAAATATATTTCTACATCCAATTGCCTTTCCCAGCCACTTCCGTTTTTCTCCTACAGGTCTAACACTTCCGAAAAACCAATACAACGCCCACCCGGAACAATATATAAAGCTAAACGAACCGTTCACTGGGTACTTATCCGTACGAAAATCCCTATTGATTTACCTGTTTTACAAGGAAATAAAATGTGAAAAAAATATTTCTACATCCCATGGCCATTCCCAACCATTTAAATTTCTCCCACAGGTCTAACACTTCCGAAAAACCAATACAGCGCCCACCCGGAACAATATATAAAGCTAAACGAACCGTTCAAATCCTACTTATCCGTACGAAAATCCCTATTGATTTACCTGTTTTACAAGGAAATAAAATGTGAAAAATAATATTTCTACATCCCATGGCCGTTCCCAACCATTTAAATTTCTCTTTCAGCTCTAACACTTCTGAAAAACCAATTCAACGCCCTCCCGGAACAATATATAAAGCTAAACGAACCGTTCACTGGATACTTATCCGTACGAAAATCCCTATTGGTTAACCGATTTTTACAAGGAAATAAAAAGTCAAAAAAATATTTCTAAATGCCATGGCCTTTCCCAACCATTTAAATTTTTCTGTTACAGGTCTAACACTTCTGAAAAGCCAATACAACGCCCTCCCGCAACAATATATAAAGCTAAACGAACCGTTCACTGGGTACTTATCCGTACGAAAATCCCTAATGATTTACCTGTTTTTATAAGGAAATAAAATGTGAACAAAATATTTCTACATCCCATGGCCTTTCCCAACCATTTAAATATTTCTCTTACAGGTCTAACACTTCTGAAAAACCAATACAACGCCCTCCCGGAACAATATATAAAGCTAAACGAACCGTTCACTGGGTACTTATCCGTACGAAAATCCCTATTGATTTACCTGTTTTTACAAGGAAATAAAATGTGAAAAAAATATTTCTACATCCCATAGACTTTCCCAGCCACTTCAGTTTTTCTCCCACAGGTCTAACACTTCCGAAAAACCAATACAATGCCCACCCGGAACAATATATAAAGCTAAACGAACCGTTCACTGGGTACTTATCCGTACGAAAATCCCTATTGCTTTACCTCTTTTTACAAGGACATAAAATGTGAAAAAAATATTTCTACATCCCATGGCCTTTCCCAGCCACTTCGGTTTTTCTCCCACAGGTCTAATACTTCTGAAAAACCAATACAACACCCACCCAGAACAATATGTAAAGCTAAACGAAGCGTTCACTGGGTACTTTTCTTTCGAAAATCCCTATTGATTTACCTGTTTTTACAAATAAATAAAATGTGAAAAAAATATTTCTACATCCCATGGCCTTTCCCAGCCACTACCGTTTTTCTCCCCTAGGTCTAACACTTCCGAAAAACCAATACAATGCCCACCCGGAACAATATATAAAGCTAAACGAACCGTTCACTGGGTACATATCCGTACGTAAATCCCTATTGATTTACCTGTTTTTAAAAGGACATAAAATGTGAAAAAAATATTTCTACATCCCATAGCCTTTTCCAGCCACTTCAGTTTTTCTCCCACAGGTCTAACACTTCTGAAAAACCAATACAACGCCCTCCCGGAACAATATATAAAGCTAAACGAACCGTTCACTGGGTACTTATCCGTACAAAAATCCCTATTGATTTACCTGTTTTTACAAGGAAATAAAATGTGAAAATAATATTTCTACATCCCATAGCCTTTCCCAGCCACTTCAGTTTTTCTCCCACAGGTCTAACACTTCCGAAAAACCAATACAACGCCCACCCGGAACAATATATAAAGCTAAATGAACTGTTCAAAGCGTACTTATCCGTACGAAAATCCCTATTGATTTACCTGTTTTACAAGGAAATAAAATGTGAAAAAAATATTTCTACATCCCATGGCCGTTCCCAACCATTTAAATTTCTCCCACAGGTCTAACACTTCCGAAAAACCAATACAACGCCCACCCGGAACAATATATAACGCTAAACGAACCGTTCACTGGATACTTATCCGTACGAAAATACCTATTGGTTAACCGATTTTTACAAGGAAATAAAAAGTCAAAAAAATATTTCTAAATGCCATGGCCTTTCCCAACCATTTAAATTTTTCTGTTACAGGTCTAACACTTCCGAAAAGCCAATACAACGCCCTCCCGGAACAATATACGAACCGTTCACTGGGTACTTATCCGTACGAAAATCCCTATTGATTTACCTGTTTTTACAAGGAAATAAAATGTGAAAAAAATATTTCTACATCCCATAGCCTTTCCCAGCCACTTCAGTTTTTCTCCCACAGGTCTAACACTTCCGAAAAACCAATACAACGCCCACCCGGAACAATATATAAAGCTAAATGAACCGTTCAAAGCGTACTTATCCGTACGAAAATCCCTATTGATTTACCTGTTTTACAAGGAAATAAAATGTGAAAAAAATATTTCTACATCCCATGGCCGTTCCCAACCATTTAAATTTCTCTTACAGGTCTAACACGTCCGAAAAACCAATACAACGCCCTCCCGAAACAATATATAAAGCTAAACGAACCATTCAAAGCGTACCAATCCGTACAAAAATCCCTATTGATTTACCTGTTTTACAAGGAAATAAAATGTGAAAAAAATATTTCTACATCCCATGGCCGTTCCCAACCATTTAAATTTCTCTTTCAGGTCTAACACTTCTGAAAAACCAATACAATGCCCTCCCGGAACAATATATAAAGCTAAACGAACCGTTCACTGGATACTTATCCGTACGAAAATCCCTATTGATTTTCCGATTTTTACAAGGAAATAAAATGTGAAAAAAATATTTCTACATCCCATAGCCTTTCCCAGCCACTTCAGTTTTTCTCCCACAGGTCTAACACTTCTGAAAAACCAATACAACGCCCTCCCGGAACAATATATAAAGCTAAACGAACCGTTCACTGGGTTCTTATCCGTACGAAAATCCCTATTGATTTACCTGTTTTTACAAGGAAATAACATGTGAAAAAAATATTTCTACATCCCATGGCCATTCCCAACCATTTAAATTTCTCCCACAGGTCTAACACTTCCGAAAAACCAATACAGCGCCCACCCGGAACAATATATAAAGCTAAACGAACCGTTCAAATCGTACTTATCCGTACGAAAATCCCTATTGATTTACCTGTTTTACAAGGAAACAAAATGTGAAAAATAATATTTCTACATCCCATGGCCGTTCCCAACCATTTAAATTTCTCTTTCAGCTCTAACACTTCTGAAAAACCAATTCAACGCCCTCCCGGAACAATATATAAAGCTAAACGAACCGTTCACTGGATACTTATCCGTACGAAAATCCCTATTGGTTAACCGATTTTTACAAGGAAATAAAAAGTCAAAAAAATATTTCTAAATGCCATGGCCTTTCCCAACCATTTAAATTTTTCTGTTACAGGTCTAACACTTCTGAAAAGCCAATACAACGCCCTCCCGCAACAATATATAAAGCTAAACGAACCGTTCACTGGGTACTTATCCGTACGAAAATCCCTAATGATTTACCTGTTTTTATAAGGAAATAAAATGTGAACAAAATATTTCTACATCCCATGGCCTTTCCCAACCATTTAAATATTTCTCTTACAGGTCTAACACTTCCGAAAAACCAATACAACGCCCTCCCGGAACAATATATAAAGCTAAACGAACCGTTCACTGGGTACTTATCCGTACGAAAATCCCTATTGCTTTACCTGTTTTTACAAGGACATAAAATGTGAAAAAAATATTTCTACATCCCATGGCCTTTCCCAGCCACTTCGGTTTTTCTCCCACAGGTCTAATACTTCTGAAAAACCAATACAACGCCCACCCGGAACAATATGTAAAGCTAAACGAAGCGTTCACTGGGTACTTTTCTTTCAAAAATCCCTATTGATTTACCTGTTTTTACAAATAAATAAAATGTGAAAAAAATATTTCTACATCCCATGGCCTTTCCCAGCCACTACCGTTTTTCTCCCCTAGGTCTAACACTTCCGAAAAACCAATACAATGCCCACCCGGAACAATATATAAAGCTAAACGAACCGTTCACTGGGTACATATCCGTACGTAAATCCCTATTGATTTACCTGTTTTTAAAAGGACATAAAATGTGAAAAAAATATTTCTACATCCCATAGCCTTTTCCAGCCACTTCAGTTTTTCTCCCACAGGTCTAACACTTCTGAAAAACCAATACAACGCCCTCCCGGAACAATATATAAAGCTAAACGAACCGTTCACTGGGTACTTATCCGTACAAAAATCCCTATTGATTTACCTGTTTTTACAAGGAAATAAAATGTGAAAATAATATTTCTACATCCCATAGCCTTTCCCAGCCACTTCAGTTTTTCTCCCACAGGTCTAACACTTCCGAAAAACCAATACAACGCCCACCCGGAACAATATATAAAGCTAAACGAACCGTTCAAAGCGTACTTATCCGTACGAAAATCCCTATTGATTTACCTGTTTTACAAGGAAATAAAATGTGAAAAAAATATTTCTACATCCCATGGCCGTTCCCAACCATTTAAATTTCTCCCACAGGTCTAACACTTCCGAAAAACCAATACAACGCCCACCCGGAACAATATATAACGCTAAACGAACCGTTCACTGGATACTTATCCGTACGAAAATACCTATTGGTTAACCGATTTTTACAAGGAAATAAAAAGTCAAAAAAATATTTCTAAATGCCATGGCCTTTCCCAACCATTTAAATTTTTCTGTTACAGGTCTAACACTTCCGAAAAGCCAATACAACGCCCTCCCGGAACAATATACGAACCGTTCACTGGGTACTTATCCGTACGAAAATCCCTATTGATTTACCTGTTTTTACAAGGAAATAAAATGTGAAAATAATATTTCTACATCCCATAGCCTTTCCCAGCCACTTCAGTTTTTCTCCCACAGGTCTAACACTTCCGAAAAACCAATACAACGCCCACCCGGAACAATATATAAAGCTAAACGAACCGTTCAAAGCGTACTTATCCGTACGAAAATCCCTATTGATTTACCTGTTTTACAAGGAAATAAAATGTGAAAAAAATATTTCTACATCCCATGGCCGTTCCCAACCATTTAAATTTCTCTTTCAGGTCTAACACTTCTGAAAAACCAATACAATGCCCTCCCGGAACAATATATAAAGCTAAACGAACCGTTCACTGGATACTTATCCGTACGAAAATCCCTATTGATTTACCGATTTTTACAAGGAAATAAAATGTGAAAAAAATATTTCTACATCCCATAGCCTTTCCCAGCTACTTCAGTTTTTCTCCCACAGGTCTAACACTTCTGAAAAACCAATACAACGCCCTCCCGGAACAATATATAAAGCTAAACGAACCGTTCACTGGGTACTTATCCGTACGAAAATCCCTATTGATTTACCTGTTTTTACAAGGAAATAACATGTGAAAAAAATATTTCTACATCCCATGGCCATTCCCAACCATTTAAATTTCTCCCACAGGTCTAACACTTCCGAAAAACCAATACAGCGCCCACCCGGAACAATATATAAAGCTAAACGAACCGTTCACTGGGTACTTATCCGTACGAAAATCCCTATTGCTTTACCTGTTTTTACAAGGACATAAAATGTGAAAAAAATATTTCTACATCCCATGGCCTTTCCCAGCCACTTCGGTTTTTCTCCCACAGGTCTAATACTTCTGAAAAACCAATACAACGCCCACCCAGAACAATATGTAAAGCTAAACGAAGCGTTCACTGGGTACTTTTCTTTCGAAAATCCCTATTGATTTACCTGTTTTTACAAATAAATAAAATGTGAAAAAAATATTTCTACATCCCATGGCCTTTCCCAGCCACTACCGTTTTTCTCCCCTAGGTCTAACACTTCCGAAAAACCAATACAATGCCCACCCGGAACAATATATAAAGCTAAACGAACCGTTCACTGGGTACATATCCGTACGTAAATCCCTATTGATTTACCTGTTTTTAAAAGGACATAAAATGTGAAAAAAATATTTCTACATCCCATAGCCTTTTCCAGCCACTTCAGTTTTTCTCCCACAGGTCTAACACTTCTGAAAAACCAATACAACGCCCTCCCGGAACAATATATAAAGCTAAACGAACCGTTCACTGGGTACTTATCCGTACAAAAATCCCTATTGATTTACCTGTTTTTACAAGGAAATAAAATGTGAAAATAATATTTCTACATCCCATAGCCTTTCCCAGCCACTTCAGTTTTTCTCCCACAGGTCTAACACTTCCGAAAAACCAATACAACGCCCACCCGGAACAATATATAAAGCTAAACGAACCGTTCAAAGCGTACTTATCCGTACGAAAATCCCTATTGATTTACCTGTTTTACAAGGAAATAAAATGTGAAAAAAATATTTCTAAATGCCATGGCCTTTCCCAACCATTTAAATTTTTCTGTTACAGGTCTAACACTTCCGAAAAGCCAATACAACGCCCTCCCGGAACAATATACGAACCGTTCACTGGGTACTTATCCGTACGAAAATCCCTATTGATTTACCTGTTTTTACAAGGAAATAAAATGTGAAAAAAATATTTCTACATCCCATAGCCTTTCCCAGCCACTTCAGTTTTTCTCCCACAGGTCTAACACTTCAGAAAAACCAATACAACGCCCACCCGGAACAATATATAAAGCTAAATGAACCGTTCAAAGCGTACTTATCCGTACGAAAATCCCTATTGATTTACCTGTTTTACAAGGAAATAAAATGTGAAAAAAATATTTCTACATCCCATGGCCGTTCCCAACCATTTAAATTTCTCTTACAGGTCTAAAACGTCCGAAAAACCAATACAACGCCCTCCCGAAACAATATATAAAGCTAAACGAACCATTCAAAGCGTACCAATCCGTACAAAAATCCCTATTGATTTACCTGTTTTACAAGGAAATAAAATGTGAAAAAAATATTTCTACATCCCATGGCCGTTCCCAACCATTTAAATTTCTCTTTCAGGTCTAACACTTCTGAAAAACCAATACAATGCCCTCCCGGAACAATATATAAAGCTAAACGAACCGTTCACTGGATACTTATCCGTACGAAAATCCCTATTGATTTACCGATTTTTACAAGGAAATAAAATGTGAAAAAAATATTTCTACATCCCATAGCCTTTCCCAGCCACTTCAGTTTTTCTCCCACAGGTCTAACACTTCTGAAAAACCAATACAACGCCCTCCCGGAACAATATATAAAGCTAAACGAACCGTTCACTGGGTACTTATCCGTACGAAAATCCCTATTGATTTACCTGTTTTTACAAGGAAATAACATGTGAAAAAAATATTTCTACATCCCATGGCCTTTCCCAACCATTTAAATATTTCTCTTACAGGTCTAACACTTCCGAAAAACCAATACAACGTCCACCCGGAACAATATATAAAGCTAAACGAACCGTTCAAAGCGTACTTATCCGTACGAAAATCCCTATTGATTTCTCTGTTTTTACAAGGAAATAAAATGTGAAAAAAATATTTCTAAATCCCATGGCCTTTCCCAACCATTTAAATTTTTCTGTTACAGGTCTAACACTTCCGAAAAACCAATACAACGCCCACCCGGAACAATATAAAAAGCTAAACGAACCGTTCACTGGGTACTTATCTGTACGAAAATCCCTATTGATTTACCTGTTTTTACAAGGAAATAAAATGTGAAAAAATATTTCTACATCCCATAGCCTTTCCCAGCCACTTCAGTTTTTCTCTCAAAGGTCTAACTCTTCCGAAAAACCAATACAACGCCCTCTCGGAACAATATATAAAGCTAAACGATCCGTTCACTGGGTACTTATCCGTACGAAAATCCCTATTGATTTACCTGTTTTACAAGGAAATAAACTGTGAAAAAAATATTTCTACATCCCATGGCCGTTCCCAACCATTTAAATTTATCTTACAGGTCTAAAACTTCCGAGAAACCAATACAACGCCCTCCAGGAACAATATATAAAGCTAAACGAACCGTTCACTGGGTACTTATCCGTACAATAATCCCTATTGATTTACCTGCTTTTACAAGGAAATAATATGTGAAAAAAATATTTCTATATCCTATGGCCTTTCCCAGCCATCTCCGTTTTTCTCCCACAGGTCTAACACTTCCGAAAAACCAATACAACGCCCTCCCGGAACAATATATAAAGCTAAACGAACAGTTCACTGGGTACTTATCCGTACGAAAATCCCTATTGATTTACCTGTTTTACAAGGAAATAAAATGTGAAAAAAATATTTCTACATCCCATGGCCGTTCCCAACCATTTAAATTTTTCTTACAGGTCTAACACTTCCGAAAAACCAATACAACGCCCTCCCGGAACAATATATAAAGCTAAACGAACCGTTCACTGGGTACTTATCCATACAAAAATCCCTATTGATTTACCTGTTTTTACAAGGAAATAAAATGTGAAAAAAATATTTCTACATCCCATGGCCGTTCCCAACCATTTAAATTTCTCTTTCAGGTCTAACACTTCTGAAAAACCAATACAACGCCCTCCCGGAACAATATATAAAGCTAAACGAACCGTTCACTGGATACTTATCCGTACGAAAATCCCTATTGATTTACCGATTTTTACAAGGAAATAAAAAGTCAAAAAAATATTTCTACATCCCATGGCCTTTCCCAACCATTTAAATTTTTCTGTTACAGGTCTAACACTTCCGAAAAACCAATACAATGCCCACCCGGAACAATATATAAAGCTAAACGAACCATTCAATGCGTACTTATCCGTACGAAAATCCCTATTGATTTACCTGTTTTACAAGGAAATAAAATGTGAAAAAAATATTTCTACATCCCATGGCCGTTCCCAACCATTTAAATTTTTCTGTTACAGGTCTAACACTTCCGAAAAACCAATACAACGCCCTCCCGGAACAATATATAAAGCTAAACGTACCGTTCACTGGGTACTTATCCGTACGAAAATCCCTATTGATTTACCTGTTTTTACAAGGAAATAAAATGTGAAAAAAATATTTCTACATCCCATAGCCTTTCCCAGCCACTTCAGTTTTTCTCCCACAGGTCTAACACTTCCGAAAAACCAATACAACGCCCTCCCGGAACAATATATAAAGCTAAACGAACCGTTCACTGGGTACTTATCCATACAAAAATCCCTATTGATTTACCTGTTTTTACAAGGAAATAAAATGTGAAAAAATATTTCTACATCCCATGGCCGTTCCCAACCATTTAAATTTCTCTTTCAGGTCTAACACTTCTGAAAAACCAATACAACGCCCTCCCGGAACAATATATAAAGCTAAACGAACCGTTCACTGGATACTTATCCGTACGAAAATCCCTATTGATTTACCGATTTTTACAAGGAAATAAAAAGTCAAAAAAATATTTCTACATCCCATGGCCTTTCCCAACCATTTAAATTTTTCTGTTACAGGTCTAACACTTCTGAAAAACCAATACAATGCCCACCCGGAACAATATATAAAGCTAAACGAACCATTCAATGCGTACTTATCCGTACGAAAATCCCTATTGATTTACCTGTTTTACAAGGAAATAAAATGTGAAAAAAATATTTCTACATCCCATGGCCGTTCCCAACCATTTAAATTTCTCTTACAGGTCTAACACTTCCGAAAAACCAATACTACGCCCTCCCGGAACAATATATAAAGCTAAACGAACCATTCACTGGGTACTTATCCGTACGAAAATCCCTATTGATTTACCTGTTTTTACAAGGAAATAAAATGTGAAAAAAATATTTCTACATCCCATAGCCTTTCCCAGCCACTTCAGTTTTTCTCCCACAGGTCTAACACTTCCGAAAAACCAATACAACGCCCTCCCGGAACAATATATAAAGCTAAACGAACCGTTAACTGGATACTTATCCGTACGAAAATCCCTATTGATTTACCGATTTGTACAAGGAAATAAAATGTGAAAAAAATATTTCTACATCCCATAGCCTTTCCCAGCCACTTCAGTTTTTCTCCCACAGGTCTAACACTTCTGAAAAACCAATACAACGCCCTCCCGGAACAATATATAAAGCTAAACGAACCGTTCACTGGGTACTTATCCGTACGAAAATCCCTATTGATTTACCTGTTTTTACAAGGAAATAACATGTGAAAAAAATATTTCTACATCCCATGGCCTTTCCCAACCATTTAAATATTTCTCTTACAGGTCTAACACTTCCGAAAAACCAATACAACGCCCACCCGGAACAATATATAAAGCTAAACGAACCGTTCACTGGGTACTTATCCGTACGAAAATCCCTATTGATTTACCTGTTTTTACAAGGAAATAAAATGTGAAAAAAATATTTCTACATCCCATAGCCTTTCCCAGCCACTTCAGTTTTTCTCCCACAGGTCTAACACTTCAGAAAAACCAATACAACGCCCTCCCGGAACAATATATAAAGCTAAACGAACCGTTCACTGGATACTTATCCGTACGAAAATCCCTATTGATTTACCAATTTTTACAAGGAAATAAAATGTGAAAAAAATATTTCTACATCCCATAGCCTTTCCCAGCCACTTCAGTTTTTCTCCCACAGGTCTAACACTTCTGAAAAACCAATACAACGCCCTCCCGGAACAATATATAAAGCTAAACGAACCGTTCACTGGGTACTTATCCGTACGAAAATCCCTATTGATTTACCTGTTTTTACAAGGAAATAACATGTGAAAAAAATATTTCTACATCCCATGGCCTTTCCCAACCATTTAAATATTTCTCTTACAGGTCTAACACTTCCGAAAAATCAATACAACGCCCACCCGGAACAATATATAAAGCTAAACGAACCGTTCAAAGCGTACTTATCCATACGAAAATCCCTATTGATTTATCTGTTTTTACAAGGAAATAAACTGTGAAAAAAATATTTCTACATCCCATGGCCGTTCCCAACCATTTAAATTTCTCTTACAGGTCTAAAACTTCCGAGAAACCAATACAACGCCCTCCAGGAACAATATATAAAGCTAAACGAACCGTTCACTGGGTACTTATCCGTACAATAATCCCTATTGATTTACCTGTTTTTACAAGGAAATAAAATGTGAAAAAATATTTCTACATCCCATGGCCGTTCCCAACCATTTAAATTTCTCTTTCAGGTCTAACACTTCTGAAAAACCAATACAACGCCCTCCCGGAACAATATATAAAGCTAAACGAACCGTTCACTGGATACTTATCCGTACGAAAATCCCTATTGATTTACCGATTTGTACAAGGAAATAAAATGTGAAAAAAATATTTCTACATCCCATCGCCTTTCCCAACCATTTAAATTTTTCTGTTACAGGTCTAACACTTCCGAAAAACCAATACAATGCCCACCCGGAACAATATATAAAGCTAAACGAACCATTCAATGCGTACTTATCCGTACGAAAATCCCTATTGATTTACCTGTTTTACAAGGAAATAAAATGTGAAAAAAATATTTCTACATCCCATAGCCTTTCCCAGCCACTTCAGTTTTTCTCCCACAGGTCTAACACTTCCGAAAAACCAATACAACGCACTCCCGGAACAATATATAAAGCTAAACGAACCGTTAACTGGATACTTATCCGTACGAAAATCCCTATTGATTTACCGATTTGTACAAGGAAATAAAATGTGAAAAAAATATTTCTACATCCCATAGCCTTTCCCAGCCACTTCAGTTTTTCTCCCACAGGTCTAACACTTCTGAAAAACCAATACAACGCCCTCCCGGAACAATATATAAAGCTAAACGAACCGTTCACTGGGTACTTATCCGTACGAAAATCCCTATTGATTTACCTGTTTTTACAAGGAAATAACATGTGAAAAAAATATTTCTACATCCCATGGCCTTTCCCAACCATTTAAATATTTCTCTTACAGGTCTAACACTTCCGAAAAACCAATACAACGCCCACCCGGAACAATATAAAAAGCTAAACGAACCGTTCAAAGCGTACTTATCCGTACGAAAATCCCTATTGATTTACCTGTTTTTACAAGGAAATAAAATGTGAAAAAATATTTCTACATCCCATAGCCTTTCCCAGCCACTTCAGTTTTTCTCTCAAAGGTCTAACACTTCTGAAAAACCAATACAACGCCCTCTCGGAACAATATATAAAGCTAAACGATCCGTTCACTGGGTACTTATCCGTACGAAAATCCCTATTGATTTATCTGTTTTACAAGGAAATAAACTGTGAAAAAAATATTTCTACATCCCATGGCCGTTCCCAACCATTTAAATTTCTCTTACAGGTCTAAAACTTCCGAGAAACCAATACAACGCCCTCCAGGAACAATATATAAAGCTAAACGAACCGTTCACTGGGTACTTATCCGTACAATAATCCCTATTGATTTACCTGTTTTTACAAGGAAATAATATGTGAAAAAAATATTTCTACATCCTATGGCCTTTCCCAGCCATCTCCGTTTTTCTCCCACAGGTCTAACACTTCCGAAAAACCAATACAACGCCCTCCCGGAACAATATATAAAGCTAAACGATCCGTTCACTGGGTACTTATCCATACAAAAATCCCTATTGATTTACCTGTTTTTACAAGGAAATAAAATGTGAAAAAAATATTTCTACATCCCATGGCCGTTCCCAACCATTTAAATTTCTCTTTCAGGTCTAACACTTCTGAAAAACCAATACAACGCCCTCCCGGAACAATATATAAAGCTAAACGAACCGTTCACTGGATACTTATCCGTACGAAAATCCCTATTGATTTACCGATTTTTACAAGGAAATAAAAAGTCAAAAAATTATTTCTACATCCCATGGCCTTTCCCAACCATTTAAATTTTTCTGTTACAGGTCTAACACTTCCGAAAAACCAATACAATGCCCACCCGGAACAATATATAAAGCTAAACGAACCATTCAATGCGTACTTATCCGTACGAAAATCCCTATTTATTTACCTGTTTTACAAGGAAATAAAATGTGAAAAAAATATTTCTACATCCCATGGCCGTTCCCAACCATTTAAATTTCTCTTACAGGTCTAACACTTCCGAAAAACCAATACAACGCCCTCCCGGAACAATATATAAAGCTAAACGAACCGTTCACTGGGTACTTATCCGTACGAAAATCCCTATTGATTTACCTGTTTTTACAAGGAAATAAAATGTGAAAAAAATATTTCTACATCCCATAGCCTTTCCCAGCCACTTCAGTTTTTCTCCCACAGGTCTAACACTTCCGAAAAACCAATACAATGCCCACCCGGAACAATATATAAAGCTAAATGAACCGTTCAAAGCGTAATTATCCGTACGAAAATCCCTATTGATTTACCTGTTTTACAAGGAAATAAAATGTGAAAAAAATATTTCTACATCCCATGGCTGTTCCCAACCATTTAAATTTCTCTTACAGGTCTAACACTTCCGAAAAACCAATACAACGCCCTCCCGGAACAATATATAAAGCTAAACGAACCGTTCACTGGGTACTTATCCGTACGAACATCCCTATTGATTTACCTGTTTTTACAAGGAAATAAAATGTGAAAAAAATATTTCTACATCCCATGGCCGTTCCCAACCATTTAAATTTCTCTTTCAGGTCTAACACTTCCGAAAAACCCATACAACGCCCTCCCGGAACAATATATAAAGCTAAACGAACCGTTCACTGGATACTTATCTGTACGAAAATCCCTATTGATTTACCGATTTTTACAAGGAAATAAAAAGTCAAAAAAATATTTCTAAATGCCATGGCCTTTCCCAACCATTTAAATTTTTCTCTTACAGGTCTAACACTTCTGAAAAACCTATACAATGCCCTCCCGGAATAATATATAAAGCTAAACGAACAGTTCACTGGCTACTTAGACGTAAGAAAATCCCTATTGATTAACCTGTTTTTACAAGGAAATAAAATGTGAAAAAAATATTTCTACATCCCATGGCCTTTCCCAACCATTTAAATTTTTCTGTTACAGGTCTAACACTTCCGAAAAACCAATACAATGCCCATTCGGAACAATATAAAAAGCTAAACGAACCATTCACTGGGTACTTATCCGTACGAAAATCCCTATTGATTTACCTGTTTTTACAAGGAAATAAAATGTGAAAAAATATTTCTACATCCCATAGCCTTTCCCAGCCACTTCAGTTTTTCTCCCAAAGGTCTAACTCTTCTGAAAAACCAATACAACGCCCTCCCGGAACAATATATAAAGCTAAACGAACCATTCAATGCGTACTTATCCGTACGAAAATCCCTATTGATTTAACTGTTTTACAAGGAAATAAAATGTGAAAAAAATATTTCTACATCCCATGGCCGTTCCCAACCATTTAAATTTCTCTTACAGGTCTAACACTTCCGAAAAACCAATACAACGCCCTCCCGGAACAATATATAAAGCTAAACGAACCGTTCACTGGGTACTTATCCGTACGAAAATCCCTATTGATTTACCTGTTTTTACAAGGAAATAAAATGTGAAAAAAATATTTCTACATCCCATGGCCTTTCCCAGCCACTACCGTTTTTCTCCCCTAGGTCTAACACTTCCGAAAAACCAATACAATGCCCACCCGGAACAATATATAAAGCTAAACGAACCGTTCACTGGGTACATATCCGTACGAAAATCCCTATTGATTTACCTGTATTTAAAAAGACATAAAATGTGAAAAAAATATTTCTACATCCCATAGCCTTTCCCAGCCACTTCAGTTTTTCTCCCACAGGTCTAACACTTCCGAAAAACCAATACAATGCCCACCCGGAACAATATATAAAGCTAAACGAACCGTTCAAAGCGTACTTATCCGTACGAAAATCCCTATTGATTTACCTGTTTTACAAGGAAATAAAATGTGAAAAAAATATTTCTACATCCCATGGCCGTTCCCAACCATTTAAATTTCTCTTACAGGTCTAACACTTCCGAAAAACCAATACAACGCCCTCCCGGAACAATATATAAAGCTAAACGAACCGTTCACTGGGTACTTATCCGTACGAACATCCCTATTGATTTACCTGTTTTTACAAGGAAATAAAATGTGAAAAAAATATTTCTACATCCCATGGCCGTTCCAAACCATTTAAATTTCTCTTTCAGGTCTAACACTTCCGAAAAACCCATACAACGCCCTCCCGGAACAATATATAAAGCTAAACAAACCGTTCACTGGATACTTATCTGTACGAAAATCCCTATTGATTTACCGATTTTTACAAGGAAATAAAAAGTCAAAAAAATATTTCTAAATGCCATGGCCTTTCCCAAGCATTTAAATTTTTCTCTTACAGGTCTAACACTTCTGAAAAACCAATACAATGCCCTCCCGGAATAATATATAAAGCTAAACGAACAGTTCACTGGCTACTTAGACGTAAGAAAATCCCCATTGATTAACCTGTTTTTACAAGGAAATAAAATGTGAAAAAATATTTCTACATCCCATGGCCTTTCCCAACCATTTAAATTTTTCTGTTACAGGTCTAACACTTCTGAAAAACCAATACAATGCCCTCCCGGAACAATATATAAAGCTAAACGAACCATTCAATGCGTACTTATCCGTACGAAAATCCCTATTGATTTAACTGTTTTACAAGGAAATAAAATGTGAAAAAAATATTTCTACATCCCATGGCCGTTCCCAACCATTTAAATTTCTCTTACAGGTCTAACACTTCCGAAAAACCAATACAACGCCCTCCCGGAACAATATATAAAGCTAAACGAACCGTTCACTGGGTACTTATCCGTACGAAAATCCCTATTGATTTACCTGTTTTACAAGGAAATAAAATGTGAAAAAAATATTTCTACATCCCATGGCCTTTCCCAGCCACTACCGTTTTTCTCCCCTAGGTCTAACACTTCCGAAAAACCAATACAATGCCCACCCGGAACAATATATAAAGCTAAACGAACCGTTCACTGGGTACATATCCGTACGAAAATCCCTATTGATTTACCTGTTTTTAAAAAGACATAAAATGTGAAAAAAATATTTCTACATCCCATAGCCTTTTCCAGCCACTTCAGTTTTTCTCCCACAGGTCTAACAGTTCTGAAAAACCAATACAACACCCTCCCGGAACAATATATAAAGCTAAACGAACCGTTCACTGGGTACTTATCCGTACAAAAATCCCTATTGATTTACCTGTTTTTACAAGGAAATAAAATGTGAAAATAATATTTCTACATCCCATAGCCTTTCCCAGCCACTTCAGTTTTTCTCCCACAGGTCTAACACTTCCGAAAAACCAATACAACGCCCACCCGGAACAATATATAAAGCTAAACGAACCGTTCAAAGCGTACTTATCCGTACGAAAATCCCTATTGATTTACCTGTTTTACAAGGAAATAAAATGTGAAAAAAATATTTCTACATCCCATGGCCGTTCCCAACCATTTAAATTTCTCCCACAGGTCTAACTCTTCTGAAAAACCAATACAACGCCCTCCCGGAACAATATATAAAGCTAAACGAACCATTCAATGCGTACTTATCCGTACGAAAATCCCTATTGATTTAACTGTTTTACAAGGAAATAAAATGTGAAAAAAATATTTCTACATCCCATGGCCGTTCCCAACCATTTAAATTTCTCTTACAGGTCTAACACTTCCGAAAAACCAATACAACGCCCTCCCGGAACAATATATAAAGCTAAACGAACCGTTCACTGGGTACTTATCCGTACGAAAATCCCTATTGATTTACCTGTTTTTACAAGGAAATAAAATGTGAAAAAAATATTTCTACATCCCATGGCCTTTCCCAGCCACTACCGTTTTTCTCCCCTAGGTCTAACACTTCCGAAAAACCAATACAATGCCCACCCGGAACAATATATAAAGCTAAACGAACCGTTCACTGGGTACATATCCGTACGAAAATCCCTATTGATTTACCTGTATTTAAAAAGACATAAAATGTGAAAAAAATATTTCTACATCCCATAGCCTTTCCCAGCCACTTCAGTTTTTCTCCCACAGGTCTAACACTTCCGAAAAACCAATACAATGCCCACCCGGAACAATATATAAAGCTAAACGAACCGTTCAAAGCGTACTTATCCGTACGAAAATCCCTATTGATTTACCTGTTTTACAAGGAAATAAAATGTGAAAAAAATATTTCTACATCCCATGGCCGTTCCCAACCATTTAAATTTCTCTTACAGGTCTAACACTTCCGAAAAACCAATACAACGCCCTCCCGGAACAATATATAAAGCTAAACGAACCGTTCACTGGGTACTTATCCGTACGAACATCCCTATTGATTTACCTGTTTTTACAAGGAAATAAAATGTGAAAAAAATATTTCTACATCCCATGGCCGTTCCAAACCATTTAAATTTCTCTTTCAGGTCTAACACTTCCGAAAAACCCATACAACGCCCTCCCGGAACAATATATAAAGCTAAACAAACCGTTCACTGGATACTTATCTGTACGAAAATCCCTATTGATTTACCGATTTTTACAAGGAAATAAAAAGTCAAAAAAATATTTCTAAATGCCATGGCCTTTCCCAAGCATTTAAATTTTTCTCTTACAGGTCTAACACTTCTGAAAAACCAATACAATGCCCTCCCGGAATAATATATAAAGCTAAACGAACAGTTCACTGGCTACTTAGACGTAAGAAAATCCCCATTGATTAACCTGTTTTTACAAGGAAATAAAATGTGAAAAAATATTTCTACATCCCATGGCCTTTCCCAACCATTTAAATTTTTCTGTTACAGGTCTAACACTTCTGAAAAACCAATACAATGCCCTCCCGGAACAATATATAAAGCTAAACGAACCATTCAATGCGTACTTATCCGTACGAAAATCCCTATTGATTTAACTGTTTTACAAGGAAATAAAATGTGAAAAAAATATTTCTACATCCCATGGCCGTTCCCAACCATTTAAATTTCTCTTACAGGTCTAACACTTCCGAAAAACCAATACAACGCCCTCCCGGAACAATATATAAAGCTAAACGAACCGTTCACTGGGTACTTATCCGTACGAAAATCCCTATTGATTTACCTGTTTTACAAGGAAATAAAATGTGAAAAAAATATTTCTACATCCCATGGCCTTTCCCAGCCACTACCGTTTTTCTCCCCTAGGTCTAACACTTCCGAAAAACCAATACAATGCCCACCCGGAACAATATATAAAGCTAAACGAACCGTTCACTGGGTACATATCCGTACGAAAATCCCTATTGATTTACCTGTTTTTAAAAAGACATAAAATGTGAAAAAAATATTTCTACATCCCATAGCCTTTTCCAGCCACTTCAGTTTTTCTCCCACAGGTCTAACAGTTCTGAAAAACCAATACAACACCCTCCCGGAACAATATATAAAGCTAAACGAACCGTTCACTGGGTACTTATCCGTACAAAAATCCCTATTGATTTACCTGTTTTTACAAGGAAATAAAATGTGAAAATAATATTTCTACATCCCATAGCCTTTCCCAGCCACTTCAGTTTTTCTCCCACAGGTCTAACACTTCCGAAAAACCAATACAACGCCCACCCGGAACAATATATAAAGCTAAACGAACCGTTCAAAGCGTACTTATCCGTACGAAAATCCCTATTGATTTACCTGTTTTACAAGGAAATAAAATGTGAAAAAAATATTTCTACATCCCATGGCCGTTCCCAACCATTTAAATTTCTCCCACAGGTCTAACACTTCCGAAAAACCAATACAACGCCCACCCGGAACAATATATAACACTAAACGAACCGTTCAAAGCGTACTTATCCGTACGAAAATCCCTATTGATTTTCCGGTTTTACAAGGAAATAAAATGTGAAAAAAATATTTCTACATCCCATGGCTGTTCCCAACCATTTAAATTTCTCTTTCAGCTCTAACACTTCTGAAAAACCAATACAACGCCCTCCCGGAACAATATATAAAGCTAAACGAACCGTTCACTGGATAGTTATCCGTACGAAAATACCTATTGGTTAACCGATTTTTACAAGGAAATAAATAGTCAAAAAAATATTTCTAAATGCCATGGCCTTTCCCAACCATTTAAATTTTTCTGTTACAGGTCTAACACTTACGAAAAGACAATACAACGCCCTCCCGGAACAATATATGAAGCTAAACGAACCGTTCACTGGGTACTTATCCGTACGAAAATCCCTATTGATTTACCTGTTTTTACAAGGAAATAAAATGTGAAAAAAATATTTCTACATCCCATAGCCTTTCCCAGTCACTTCAGTTTTTCTCCCACAGGTCTAACACTTCCAAAAAACCAATACAACGCCCACCCGGAACAATATATAAAGCTAAACGAACCGTTCAAAGCGTACTTATCCGTACGAAAATCCCTATTGATTTACCTGTTTTTACAAGGAAATAAAATGTGAAAAAAATATTTCTACATCCCATGGCCTTTCCCAGCCACTACCGTTTTTCTCCCCTAGGTCTAACACTTCCGAAAAACCAATACAATGCCCACCCGGAACAATATATAAAGCTAAACGAACCGTTCACTGGGTACATATCCATACGAAAATCCCTATTGATTTACCTGTTTTTAAAAAGACATAAAATGTGAAAAAAATATTTCTACATCCCATAGCCTTTTCCAGCCACTTCAGTTTTTCTCCCACAGGTCTAACACTTCTGAAAAACCAATACAACGCCCTCCCGGAACAATATATAAAGCTAAACGAACCGTTCACTGGGTACTTATCCGTACAAAAATCCCTATTGATTTACCTGTTTTTACAAGGAAATAAAATGTGAAAATAATATTTCTACATCCCATAGCCTTTCCCAGCCACTTCAGTTTTTCTCCCACAGGTCTAACACTTCCGAAAAACCAATACAACGCCCACCCGGAACAATATATAAAGCTAAACGAACCGTTCAAAGCGTACTTATCCGTACGAAAATCCCTATTGATTTACCTGTTTTACAAGGAAATAAAATGTGAAAAAAATATTTCTACATCCCATGGCCGTTCCCAACCATTTAAATTTCTCCCACAGGTCTAACACTTCCGAAAAACCAATACAACGCCCACCCGGAACAATATATAACGCTAAACGAACCGTTCAAAGCGTACTTATCCGTACGAAAATCCCTATTGATTTTCCGGTTTTACAAGGAAATAAAATGTGAAAAAAATATTTCTACATCCCATGGCTGTTCCCAACCATTTAAATTTCTCTTTCAGCTCTAACACTTCTGAAAAACCAATACAACGCCCTCCCGGAACAATATATAAAGCTAAACGAACCGTTCACTGGATACTTATCCGTACGAAAATACCTATTGGTTAACCGATTTTTACAAGGAAATAAATAGTCAAAAAATATTTCTAAATGCCATGGCCTTTCCCAACCATTTAAATTTTTCTGTTACAGGTCTAACACTTCCGAAAAGCCAATACAACGCCCTCCCGGAACAATATATGAAGCTAAACGAACCGTTCACTGGGTACTTATCCGTACGAAAATCCCTATTGATTTACCTGTTTTTACAAGGAAATAAAATGTGAAAAAAATATTTCTACATCCCATAGCCTTTCCCAGCCACTTCAGTTTTTCTCCCACAGGTCTAACACTTCCGAAAAACCAATACAACGCCCACCCGGAACAATATATAAAGCTAAACGAACCGTTCAAAGCGTACTTATCCGTACGAAAATCCCTATTGATTTACCTGTTTTACAGGGAAATAAAATGTGAAAAAAATATTTCTACATCCCATGGCCGTTCCCAACCATTTAAATTTCTCTTTCAGGTCTAACACTTCTGAAAAACCAATACAACGCCCTCTCGGAACAATATATAAAGCTAAACGAACCGTTCACTGGATACTTATCCGTACGAAAATCCCTATTGATTTACCGATTTTTACAAGGAAATAAAATGTGAAAAAAATATTTCTACATCCCATGGCCGTTCCCAACCATTTAAATTTCTCTTACAGGTCTAACACTTCCGAAAAACCAATACAACGCCCTCCCGGAACAATATATAAAGCTAAACGAACCGTTCACTGGGTACTTATCCGTACGAAAATCGCTATTGATTTACCTGTTTTTACAAGGAAATAAAATGTGAAAAAAATATTTCTACATCCCATAGCCTTTCCCAGCCACTTCAGTTTTTCTCCCACAGGTCTAACACTTCCGAAAAACCAATACAATGCCCACCCAGAACAATATATAAAGCTAAACGAACCGTTCAAAGCGTACTTATCCGTACGAAAATCCCTATTGATTTACCTGTTTTACAAGGAAATAAAATGTGAAAAAAATATTTCTACATCCCATGGCCTTTCCCAGCCACTACCGTTTTTCTCCCCTAGGTCTAACACTTCCGAAAAACCAATACAATGCCCACCCGGAACAATATATAAAGCTAAACGAACCGTTTACTGGGTACATATCCATACGAAAATCCCTATTGATTTACCTGTTTTTAAAAAGACATAAAATGTGAAAAAAATATTTCTACATCCCATAGCCTTTTCCAGCCACTTCAGTTTTTCTCCCACAGGTCTAACACTTCTGAAAAACCAATACAACGCCCTCCCGGAACAATATATAAAGCTAAACGAACCGTTCACTGGGTACTTATCCGTACAAAAATCCCTATTGATTTACCTGTTTTTACAAGGAAATAAAATGTGAAAATAATATTTCTACATCCCATAGCCTTTCCCAGCCACTTCAGTTTTTCTCCCACAGGTCTAACACTTCCGAAAAACCAATACAACGCCCACCCGGAACAATATATAAAGCTAAACGAACCGTTCAAAGCGTACTTATCCGTACGAAAATCCCTATTGATTTACCTGTTTTACAAGGAAATAAAATGTGAAAAAAATATTTCTACATCCCATGGCCGTTCCCAACCATTTAAATTTCTCCCACAGGTCTAACACTTCCGAAAAACCAATACAACGCCCACCCGGAACAATATATAACGCTAAACGAACCGTTCAAAGCGTACTTATCCGTACGAAAATCCCTATTGATTTTCCGGTTTTACAAGGAAATAAAATGTGAAAAAAATATTTCTACATCCCATGGCTGTTCCCAACCATTTAAATTTCTCTTTCAGCTCTAACACTTCTGAAAAACCGATTTTTACAAGGAAATAAATAGTCAAAAAAATATTTCTAAATGCCATGGCCTTTCCCAACCATTTAAATTTTTCTGTTACAGGTCTAACACTTCCGAAAAGCCAATACAACGCCCTCCCGGAACAATATATGAAGCTAAACGAACCGTTCACTGGGTACTTATCCGTACGAAAATCCCTATTGATTTACCTGTTTTTACAAGGAAATAAAATGTGAAAAAAATATTTCTACATCCCATAGCCTTTCCCAGCCACTTCAGTTTTTCTCCCACAGGTCTAACACTTCCGAAAAACCAATACAACGCCCACCCGGAACAATATATAAAGCTAAACGAACCGTTCAAAGCGTACTTATCCGTACGAAAATCCCTATTGATTTACCTGTTTTACAGGGAAATAAAATGTGAAAAAAATATTTCTACATCCCATGGCCGTTCCCAACCATTTAAATTTCTCTTTCAGGTCTAACACTTCTGAAAAACCAATACAACGCCCTCCCGGAACAATATATAAAGCTAAACGAACCGTTCACTGGATACTTATCCGTACGAAAATTCCTATTGATTTACCGATTTTTACAAGGAAATAAAATGTGAAAAAAAATATTTCTACATCCCATGGCCGTTCCCAACCATTTAAATTTCTCTTACAGGTCTAACACTTCCGAAAAACCAATACAACGCCCTCCCGGAACAATATATAAAGCTAAACGAACCGTTCACTGGGTACTTATCCGTACGAAAATCGCTATTGATTTACCTGTTTTTACAAGGAAATAAAATGTGAAAAAAATATTTCTACATCCCATAGCCTTTCCCAGCCACTTCAGTTTTTCTCCCACAGGTCTAACACTTCCGAAAAACCAATACAATGCCCACCCGGAACAATATATAAAGCTAAACGAACCGTTCAAAGCGTACTTATCCGTACGAAAATCCCTATTGATTTACCTGTTTTACAGGGAAATAAAATGTGAAAAAAATATTTCTACATCCCATGGCCGTTCCCAACCATTTAAATTTCTCTTTCAGGTCTAACACTTCTGAAAAACCAATACAACGCCCTCCCGGAACAATATATAAAGCTAAACGAACCGTTCACTGGATACTTATCCGTACGAAAATTCCTATTGATTTACCGATTTTTACAAGGAAATAAAATGTGAAAAAAATATTTCTACATCCCATGGCCGTTCCCAACCATTTAAATTTCTCTTACAGGTCTAACACTTCCGAAAAACCAATACAACGCCCTCCCGGAACAATATATAAAGCTAAACGAACCGTTCACTGGGTACTTATCCGTACGAAAATCGCTATTGATTTACCTGTTTTTACAAGGAAATAAAATGTGAAAAAAATATTTCTACATCCCATAGCCTTTCCCAGCCACTTCAGTTTTTCTCCCACAGGTCTAACACTTCCGAAAAACCAATACAATGCCCACCCGGAACAATATATAAAGCTAAACGAACCGTTCAAAGCGTACTTATCCGTACGAAAATCCCTATTGATTTACCTGTTTTACAAGGAAATAAAATGTGAAAAAAATATTTCTACATCCCATGGCCGTTCCCAACCATTTAAATTTCTCTTACAGGTCTAACACTTCCGAAAAACCAATACAACGCCCTCCCGGAACAATATATAAAGCTAAACGAACCGTTCACTGGGTACTTATCCGTACGAAAATCGCTATTGATTTACCTGTTTTTACAAGGAAATAAAATGTGAAAAAAATATTTCTACATCCCATAGCCTTTCCCAGCCACTTCAGTTTTTCTCCCACAGGTCTAACACTTCCGAAAAACCAATACAATGCCCACCCGGAACAATATATAAAGCTAAACGAACCGTTCAAAGCGTACTTATCCGTACGAAAATCCCTATTGATTTACCTGTTTTACAAGGAAATAAAATGTGAAAAAAATATTTCTACATCCCATGGCCGTTCCCAACCATTTAAATTTCTCTTACAGGTCTAACACTTCCGAAAAACCAATACAACGCCCTCCCGGAACAATATATAAAGCTAAACGAACCGTTCACTGGATACTTATCTGTACGAAAATCCCTATTGATTTACCGATTTTTACAAGGAAATAAAAAGTCAAAAAAATATTTCTAAATGCCATGGCCTTTCCCAAACATTTAAATTTTTCTCTTACAGGTCTAACACTTCTGAAAAACCAATACAATGCCCTCCCGGAATAATATATAAAGCTAAACGAACAGTTCACTGGCTACTTAGACGTAAGAAAATCCCTATTGATTTACCTGTTTTACAAGGAAATAAACTGTGAAAAAAATATTTCTACATCCCATGGCCGTTCCCAACCATTTAAATTTCTCTTACAGGTCTAAAACTTCCGAGAAACCAATACAACGCCCTCCAGGAACAATATATAAAGCTAAACGAACCGTTCACTGGGTACTTATCCGTACGAAAATCCCTATTGATTTACCTGTTTTTACAAGGAAATAACATGTGAAAAAAATATTTCTACATCCCATGGCCTTTCCCAACCATTTAAATATTTCTCTTACAGGTCTAACACTTCCGAAAAATCAATACAACGCCCACCCGGAACAATATATAAAGCTAAACGAACCGTTCAAAGCGTACTTATCCGTACGTAAATCCCTATTGATTTACCTGTTTTACAAGGAAATAAAATGTGAAAAAAATATTTCTACATCCCATGGCCGTTCCCAACCATTTAAATTTCTCTTACAGGTCTAACACTTCCGAAAAACCAATACTACGCCCTCCCGGAACAATATATAAAGCTAAACGAACCATTCACTGGGTACTTATCCGTACGAAAATCCCTATTGATTTACCTGTTTTTACAAGGAAATAAAATGTGAAAAAAATATTTCTACATCCCATAGCCTTTCCCAGCCACTTCAGTTTTTCTCCCACAGGTCTAACACTTCCGAAAAACCAATACAACGCCCTCCCGGAACAATATATAAAGCTAAACGAACCGTTAACTGGATACTTATCCGTACGAAAATCCCTATTGATTTACCGATTTGTACAAGGAAATAAAATGTGAAAAAAATATTTCTACATCCCATAGCCTTTCCCAGCCACTTCAGTTTTTCTCCCACAGGTCTAACACTTCTGAAAAACCAATACAACGCCCTCCCGGAACAATATATAAAGCTAAACGAACCGTTCACTGGGTACTTATCCGTACGAAAATCCCTATTGATTTACCTGTTTTTACAAGGAAATAACATGTGAAGAAAATATTTCTACATCCCATGGCCTTTCCCAACCATTTAAATATTTCTCTTACAGGTCTAACACTTCCGAAAAACCAATACAACGCCCACCCGGAACAATATATAAAGCTAAACGAACCGTTCACTGGGTACTTATCCGTACGAAAATCCCTATTGATTTACCTGTTTTTACAAGGAAATAAAATGTGAAAAAAATATTTCTACATCCCATAGCCTTTCCCAGCCACTTCAGTTTTTCTCCCACAGGTCTAACACTTCAGAAAAACCAATACAACGCCCTCCCGGAACAATATATAAAGCTAAACGAACCGTTCACTGGATACTTATCCGTACGAAAATCCCTATTGATTTACCAATTTTTACAAGGAAATAAAATGTGAAAAAAATATTTCTACATCCCATAGCCTTTCCCAGCCACTTCAGTTTTTCTCCCACAGGTCTAACACTTCTGAAAAACCAATACAACGCCCTCCCGGAACAATATATAAAGCTAAACGAACCGTTCACTGGGTACTTATCCGTACGAAAATCCCTATTGATTTACCTGTTTTTACAAGGAAATAACATGTGAAAAAAATATTTCTACATCCCATGGCCTTTCCCAACCATTTAAATATTTCTCTTACAGGTCTAACACTTCCGAAAAATCAATACAACGCCCACCCGGAACAATATATAAAGCTAAACGAACCGTTCAAAGCGTACTTTTCCATACGAAAATCCCTATTGATTTATCTGTTTTTACAAGGAAATAAACTGTGAAAAAAATATTTCTACATCCCATGGCCGTTCCCAACCATTTAAATTTCTCTTACAGGTCTAAAACTTCCGAGAAACCAATACAACGCCCTCCAGGAACAATATATAAAGCTAAACGAACCGTTCACTGGGTACTTTTCCGTACAATAATCCCTATTGATTTACCTGTTTTTACAAGGAAATAATATGTGAAAAAAATATTTCTACATCCTATGGCCTTTCCCAGCCATCTCCGTTTTTCTCCCACAGGTCTAACACTTCCGAAAAACCAATACAACGCCCTCCCGGAACAATATATAAAGCTAAACGATCCGTTCACTGGGTACTTATCCATACAAAAATCCCTATTGATTTACCTGTTTTTACAAGGAAATAAAATGTGAAAAAAATATTTCTACATCCCATGGCCGTTCCCAACCATTTAAATTTCTCTTTCAGGTCTAACACTTCTGAAAAACCAATACAACGCCCTCCCGGAACAATATATAAAGCTAAACGAACCGTTCACTGGATACTTATCCGTACGAAAATCCCTATTGATTTACCTGTTTTTACAAGGAAATAAAATGTGAAAAAAATATTTCTACATCCCATAGCCTTTCCCAGCCACTTCAGTTTTTCTCCCACAGGTCTAACACTTCCGAAAAACCAATACAACGCCCACCCGGAACAATATATAAAGCTAAACGAACCGTTCACTGGATACTTATCCGTACGAAAATCCCTATTGATTTACCGATTTTTACAAGGAAATAAAATGTGAAAAAAATATTTCTACATCCCATAGCCTTTCCCAGCCACTTCAGTTTTTCTCCCACAGGTCTAACACTTCTGAAAAACCAATACAACGCCCTCCCGGAACAATATATAAAGCTAAACGAACCGTTCACTGGGTACTTATCCGTACGAAAATCCCTATTGATTTACCTGTTTTTACAAGGAAATAACATGTGAAAAAAATATTTCTACATCCCATGGCCTTTCCCAACCATTTAAATATTTCTCTTACAGGTCTAACACTTCCGAAAAACCAATACAACGCCCACCCGGAACAATATAAAAAGCTAAACGAACCGTTCAAAGCGTACTTATCCGTACGAAAATCCCTATTGATTTACCTGTTTTTACAAGGAAATAAAATGTGAAAAAATATTTCTACATCCCATAGCCTTTCCCAGCCACTTCAGTTTTTCTCCCAAAGGTCTAACACTTCTGAAAAACCAATACAACGCCCTCTCGGAACAATATATAAAGCTAAACGATCCGTTCACTGGGTACTTATCCGTACGAAAATCCCTATTGATTTACCTGTTTTTACAAGGAAATAAACTGTGAAAAAAAATATTTCTACATCCCATGGCCGTTCCCAACCATTTAAATTTCTCTTACAGGTCTAAAACTTCCGAGAAACCAATACAACGCCCTCCAGGAACAATATATAAAGCTAAACGAACCGTTCACTGGGTACTTATCCGTACAATAATCCCTATTGATTTACCTGTTTTTACAAGGAAATAATATGTGAAAAAATTATTTCTACATCCTATGGCCTTTCCCAGCCATCTCCGTTTTTCTCCCACAGGTCTAACACTTCCGAAAAACCAAAACAACGCCCTCCCGGAACAATATATAAAGCTAAACGATCCGTTCACTGGGTACTTATCCATACAAAAATCCCTATTGATTTACCTGTTTTTACAAGGAAATAAAATGTGAAAAAAATATTTCTACATCCCATGGCCGTTCCCAACCATTTAAATTTCTCTTTCAGGTCTAACACTTCTGAAAAACCAATACAACGCCCTCCCGGAACAATATATAAAGCTAAACGAACCGTTCACTGGATACTTATCCGTACGAAAATCCCTATTGATTTACCGATTTTTACAAGGAAATAAAAAGTCAAAAAATTATTTCTACATCCCATGGCCTTTCCCAACCATTTAAATTTTTCTGTTACAGGTCTAACACTTCCGAAAAACCAATACAATGCCCACCCGGAACAATATATAAAGCTAAACGAACCATTCAATGCGTACTTATCCGTACGAAAATCCCTATTTATTTACCTGTTTTACAAGGAAATAAAAAGTGAAAAAAATATTTCTACATCCCATGGCCGTTCCCAACCATTTAAATTTCTCTTACAGGTCTAACACTTCCGAAAAACCAATACAACGCCCTCCCGTAACAATATATAAAGCTAAACGAACCGTTCACTGGGTACTTATCCGTACGAAAATCCCTATTGATTTACCTGTTTTTACAAGGAAATAAAATGTGAAAAAAATATTTCTACATCCCATAGCCTTTCCCAGCCACTTCAGTTTTTCTCCCACAGGTCTAACACTTCCGAAAAACCAATACAATGCCCACCCGGAACAATATATAAAGCTAAACGAACCGTTCAAAGCGTAATTATCCGTACGAAAATCCCTATTGATTTACCTGTTTTACAAGGAAATAAAATGTGAAAAAAATATTTCTACATCCCATGGCTGTTCCCAACCATTTAAATTTCTCTTACAGGTCTAACACTTCCGAAAAACCAATACAACGCCCTCCCGGAACAATATATAAAGCTAAACGAACCGTTCACTGGGTACTTATCCGTACGAACATCCCTATTGATTTACCTGTTTTTACAAGGAAATAAAATGTGAAAAAAATATTTCTACATCCCATGGCCGTTCCCAACCATTTAAATTTCTCTTTCAGGTCTAACACTTCCGAAAAACCCATACAACGCCCTCCCGGAACAATATATAAAGCTAAACGAACCGTTCACTGGATACTTATCTGTACGAAAATCCCTATTGATTTACCGATTTTTACAAGGAAATAAAAAGTCAAAAAAATATTTCTAAATGCCATGGCCTTTCCCAACCATTTAAATTTTTCTCTTACAGGTCTAACACTTCTGAAAAACCTATACAATGCCCTCCCGGAATAATATATAAAGCTAAACGAACAGTTCACTGGCTACTTAGACGTAAGAAAATCCCTATTGATTAACCTGTTTTTACAAGGAAATAAAATGTGAAAAAAATATTTCTACATCCCATGGCCTTTCCCAACCATTTAAATTTTTCTGTTACAGGTCTAACACTTCCGAAAAACCAATACAATGCCCATTCGGAACAATATAAAAAGCTAAACGAACCATTCACTGGGTACTTATCCGTACGAAAATCCCTATTGATTTACCTGTTTTTACAAGGAAATAAAATGTGAAAAAATATTTCTACATCCCATAGCCTTTCCCAGCCACTTCAGTTTTTCTCCCAAAGGTCTAACTCTTCTGAAAAACCAATACAACGCCCTCCCGGAACAATATATAAAGCTAAACGAACCATTCAATGCGTACTTATCCGTACGAAAATCCCTATTGATTTAACTGTTTTACAAGGAAATAAAATGTGAAAAAAATATTTCTACATCCCATGGCCGTTCCCAACCATTTAAATTTCTCTTACAGGTCTAACACTTCCGAAAAACCAATACAACGCCCTCCCGGAACAATATATAAAGCTAAACGAACCGTTCACTGGGTACTTATCCGTACGAAAATCCCTATTGATTTACCTGTTTTTACAAGGAAATAAAATGTGAAAAAAATATTTCTACATCCCATGGCCTTTCCCAGCCACTACCGTTTTTCTCCCCTAGGTCTAACACTTCCGAAAAACCAATACAATGCCCACCCGGAACAATATATAAAGCTAAACGAACCGTTCACTGGGTACATATCCGTACGAAAATCCCTATTGATTTACCTGTTTTTAAAAAGACATAAAATGTGAAAAAAATATTTCTACATCCCATAGCCTTTCCCAGCCACTTCAGTTTTTCTCCCACAGGTCTAACACTTCCGAAAAACCAATACAATGCCCACCCGGAACAATATATAAAGCTAAACGAACCGTTCAAAGCGTACTTATCCGTACGAAAATCCCTATTGATTTACCTGTTTTACAAGGAAATAAAATGTGAAAAAAATATTTCTACATCCCATGGCCGTTCCCAACCATTTAAATTTCTCTTACAGGTCTAACACTTCCGAAAAACCAATACAACGCCCTCCCGGAACAATATATAAAGCTAAACGAACCGTTCACTGGGTACTTATCCGTACGAACATCCCTATTGATTTACCTGTTTTTACAAGGAAATAAAATGTGAAAAAAATATTTCTACATCCCATGGCCGTTCCAAACCATTTAAATTTCTCTTTCAGGTCTAACACTTCCGAAAAACCCATACAACGCCCTCCCGGAACAATATATAAAGCTAAACAAACCGTTCACTGGATACTTATCTGTACGAAAATCCCTATTGATTTACCGATTTTTACAAGGAAATAAAAAGTCAAAAAAATATTTCTAAATGCCATGGCCTTTCCCAAGCATTTAAATTTTTCTCTTACAGGTCTAACACTTCTGAAAAACCAATACAATGCCCTCCCGGAATAATATATAAAGCTAAACAAACAGTTCACTGGCTACTTAGACGTAAGAAAATCCCCATTGATTAACCTGTTTTTACAAGGAAATAAAATGTGAAAAAATATTTCTACATCCCATGGCCTTTCCCAACCATTTAAATTTTTCTGTTACAGGTCTAACACTTCTGAAAAACCAATACAATGCCCTCCCGGAACAATATATAAAGCTAAACGAACCATTCAATGCGTACTTATCCGTACGAAAATCCCTATTGATTTAACTGTTTTACAAGGAAATAAAATGTGAAAAAAATATTTCTACATCCCATGGCCGTTCCCAACCATTTAAATTTCTCTTACAGGTCTAACACTTCCGAAAAACCAATACAACGCCCTCCCGGAACAATATATAAAGCTAAACGAACCGTTCACTGGGTACTTATCCGTACGAAAATCCCTATTGATTTACCTGTTTTTACAAGGAAATAAAATGTGAAAAAAATATTTCTACATCCCATGGCCTTTCCCAGCCACTACCGTTTTTCTCCCCTAGGTCTAACACTTCCGAAAAACCAATACAATGCCCACCCGGAACAATATATAAAGCTAAACGAACCGTTCACTGGGTACATATCCGTACGAAAATCCCTATTGATTTACCTGTTTTTAAAAAGACATAAAATGTGAAAAAAATATTTCTACATCCCATAGCCTTTCCCAGCCACTTCAGTTTTTCTCCCACAGGTCTAACACTTCCGAAAAACCAATACAATGCCCACCCGGAACAATATATAAAGCTAAACGAACCGTTCAAAGCGTACTTATCCGTACGAAAATCCCTATTGATTTACCTGTTTTACAAGGAAATAAAATGTGAAAAAAATATTTCTACATCCCATGGCCGTTCCCAACCATTTAAATTTCTCTTACAGGTCTAACACTTCCGAAAAACCAATACAACGCCCTCCCGGAACAATATATAAAGCTAAACGAACCGTTCACTGGGTACTTATCCGTACGAACATCCCTATTGATTTACCTGTTTTTACAAGGAAATAAAATGTGAAAAAAATATTTCTACATCCCATGGCCGTTCCAAACCATTTAAATTTCTCTTTCAGGTCTAACACTTCCGAAAAACCCATACAACGCCCTCCCGGAACAATATATAAAGCTAAACAAACCGTTCACTGGATACTTATCTGTACGAAAATCCCTATTGATTTACCGATTTTTACAAGGAAATAAAAAGTCAAAAAAATATTTCTAAATGCCATGGCCTTTCCCAAGCATTTAAATTTTTCTCTTACAGGTCTAACACTTCTGAAAAACCAATACAATGCCCTCCCGGAATAATATATAAAGCTAAACGAACAGTTCACTGGCTACTTAGACGTAAGAAAATCCCCATTGATTAACCTGTTTTTACAAGGAAATAAAATGTGAAAAAATATTTCTACATCCCATGGCCTTTCCCAACCATTTAAATTTTTCTGTTACAGGTCTAACACTTCTGAAAAACCAATACAATGCCCTCCCGGAACAATATATAAAGCTAAACGAACCATTCAATGCGTACTTATCCGTACGAAAATCCCTATTGATTTAACTGTTTTACAAGGAAATAAAATGTGAAAAAAATATTTCTACATCCCATGGCCGTTCCCAACCATTTAAATTTCTCTTACAGGTCTAACACTTCCGAAAAACCAATACAACGCCCTCCCAGAACAATATATAAAGCTAAACGAACCGTTCACTGGGTACTTATCCGTACGAAAATCCCTATTGATTTACCTGTTTTTACAAGGAAATAAAATGTGAAAAAAATATTTCTACATCCCATGGCCTTTCCCAGCCACTACCGTTTTTCTCCCCTAGGTCTAACACTTCCGAAAAACCAATACAATGCCCACCCGGAACAATATATAAAGCTAAACGAACCGTTCACTGGGTACATATCCGTACGAAAATCCCTATTGATTTACCTGTTTTTAAAAAGACATAAAATGTGAAAAAAATATTTCTACATCCCATAGCCTTTTCCAGCCACTTCAGTTTTTCTCCCACAGGTCTAACAGTTCTGAAAAACCAATACAACGCCCTCCCGGAACAATATATAAAGCTAAACGAACCGTTCACTGGGTACTTATCCGTACAAAAATCCCTATTGATTTACCTGTTTTTACAAGGAAATAAAATGTGAAAATAATATTTCTACATCCCATAGCCTTTCCCAGCCACTTCAGTTTTTCTCCCACAGGTCTAACACTTCCGAAAAACCAATACAACGCCCACCCGGAACAATATATAAAGCTAAACGAACCGTTCAAAGCGTACTTATCCGTACGAAAATCCCTATTGATTTACCTGTTTTACAAGGAAATAAAATGTGAAAAAAATATTTCTACATCCCATGGCCGTTCCCAACCATTTAAATTTCTCCCACAGGTCTAACACTTCCGAAAAACCAATACAACGCCCACCCGGAACAATATATAACGCTAAACGAACCGTTCAAAGCGTACTTATCCGTACGAAAATCCCTATTGATTTTCCGGTTTTACAAGGAAATAAAATGTGAAAAAAATATTTCTACATCCCATGGCTGTTCCCAACCATTTAAATTTCTCTTTCAGCTCTAACACTTCTGAAAAACCAATACAACGCCCTCCCGGAACAATATATAAAGCTAAACGAACCGTTCACTGGATACTTATCCGTACGAAAATACCTATTGGTTAACCGATTTTTACAAGGAAATAAATAGTCAAAAAAATATTTCTAAATGCCATGGCCTTTCCCAACCATTTAAATTTTTCTGTTACAGGTCTAACACTTCCGAAAAGCCAATACAACGCCCTCCCGGAACAATATATGAAGCTAAACGAACCGTTCACTGGGTACTTATCCGTACGAAAATCCCTATTGATTTACCTGTTTTTACAAGGAAATAAAATGTGAAAAAAATATTTCTACATCCCATAGCCTTTCCCAGTCACTTCAGTTTTTCTCCCACAGGTCTAACACTTCCAAAAAACCAATACAACGCCCACCCGGAACAATATATAAAGCTAAACGAACCGTTCAAAGCGTACTTATCCGTACGAAAATCCCTATTGATTTACCTGTTTTTACAAGGAAATAAAATGTGAAAAAAATATTTCTACATCCCATGGCCTTTCCCAGCCACTACCGTTTTTCTCCCCTAGGTCTAACACTTCCGAAAAACCAATACAATGCCCACCCGGAACAATATATAAAGCTAAACGAACCGTTCACTGGGTACATATCCATACGAAAATCCCTATTGATTTACCTGTTTTTAAAAAGACATAAAATGTGAAAAAAATATTTCTACATCCCATAGCCTTTTCCAGCCACTTCAGTTTTTCTCCCACAGGTCTAACACTTCTGAAAAACCAATACAACGCCCTCCCGGAACAATATATAAAGCTAAACGAACCGTTCACTGGGTACTTATCCGTACAAAAATCCCTATTGATTTACCTGTTTTTACAAGGAAATAAAATGTGAAAATAATATTTCTACATCCCATAGCCTTTCCCAGCCACTTCAGTTTTTCTCCCACAGGTCTAACACTTCCGAAAAACCAATACAACGCCCACCCGGAACAATATATAAAGCTAAACGAACCGTTCAAAGCGTACTTATCCGTACGAAAATCCCTATTGATTTACCTGTTTTACAAGGAAATAAAATGTGAAAAAAATATTTCTACATCCCATGGCCGTTCCCAACCATTTAAATTTCTCCCACAGGTCTAACACTTCCGAAAAACCAATACAACGCCCACCCGGAACAATATATAACGCTAAACGAACCGTTCAAAGCGTACTTATCCGTACGAAAATCCCTATTGATTTTCCGGTTTTACAAGGAAATAAAATGTGAAAAAAATATTTCTACATCCCATGGCTGTTCCCAACCATTTAAATTTCTCTTTCAGCTCTAACACTTCTGAAAAACCAATACAACGCCCTCCCGGAACAATATATAAAGCTAAACGAACCGTTCACTGGATACTTATCCGTACGAAAATACCTATTGGTTAACCGATTTTTACAAGGAAATAAATAGTCAAAAAAATATTTCTAAATGCCATGGCCTTTCCCAACCATTTAAATTTTTCTGTTACAGGTCTAACACTTCCGAAAAGCCAATACAACGCCCTCCCGGAACAATATATGAAGCTAAACGAACCGTTCACTTGGTACTTATCCGTACGAAAATCCCTATTGATTTACCTGTTTTTACAAGGAAATAAAATGTGAAAAAAATATTTCTACATCCCATAGCCTTTCCCAGCCACTTCAGTTTTTCTCCCACAGGTCTAACACTTCCGAAAAACCAATACAACGCCCACCCGGAACAATATATAAAGCTAAACGAACCGTTCAAAGCGTACTTATCCGTACGAAAATCCCTATTGATTTACCTGTTTTACAGGGAAATAAAATGTGAAAAAAATATTTCTACATCCCATGGCCGTTCCCAACCATTTAAATTTCTCTTTCAGGTCTAACACTTCCGAAAAACCAATACAACGCCCACCCGGAACAATATATAAAGCTAAACGAACCGTTCAAAGCGTACTTATCCGTACGAAAATCCCTATTGATTTACCTGTTTTACAGGGAAATAAAATGTGAAAAAAATATTTCTACATCCCATGGCCGTTCCCAACCATTTAAATTTCTCTTTCAGGTCTAACACTTCTGAAAAACCAATACAACGCCCTCCCGGAACAATATATAAAGCTAAACGAACCGTTCACTGGATACTTATCCGTACGAAAATTCCTATTGATTTACCGATTTTTACAAGGAAATAAAATGTGAAAAAAATATTTCTACATCCCATGGCCGTTCCCAACCATTTAAATTTCTCTTACAGGTCTAACACTTCCGAAAAACCAATACAACGCCCTCCCGGAACAATATATAAAGCTAAACGAACCGTTCACTGGGTACTTATCCGTACGAAAATTGCTATTGATTTACCTGTTTTTACAAGGAAATAAAATGTGAAAAAAATATTTCTACATCCCATAGCCTTTCCCAGCCACTTCAGTTTTTCTCCCACAGGTCTAACACTTCCGAAAAACCAATACAATGCCCACCCGGAACAATATATAAAGCTAAACGAACCGTTCACTGGGTACTTATCCATACAAAAATCCCTATTGATTTACCTGTTTTTACAAGGAAATAAAATGTGAAAAAAATATTTCTACATCCCATGGCCGTTCCCAACCATTTAAATTTCTCTTTCAGGTCTAACACTTCTGAAAAACCAATACAACGCCCTCCCGGAACAATATATAAAGCGAAACGAACCGTTCACTGGATACTTATCCGTATGAAAATCCCTATTGATTTACCGATTTTTACAAGGAAATAAAAAGTCAAAAAAATATTTCTACATCCCATGGCCTTTCCCAACCATTTAAATTTTTCTGTTACAGGTCTAACTCTTCCGAAAAACCAATACAATGCCCACCCGGAACAATATATAAAGCTAAACGAACCATTCAATGCGTACTTATCCGTACGAAAATCCCTATTGATTTACCTGTTTTACAAGGAAATAAAATGTGAAAAAATATTTCTACATCCCATGGCCGTTCCCAACCATTTAAATTTCTCTTACAGGTCTAACACTTCCGAAAAACCAATACAACGCCCTCCCGGAACAATATATAAAGCTAAACGAACCGTTCACTGGGTACTTATCCGTACGAAAATCCCTATTGATTTACCTGTTTTTACAAGGAAATAAAATGTGAAAAAAATATTTCTACATCCCATGGCCGTTCCCAACCATTTAAATTTCTCTTTCAGGTCTAACACTTCCGAAAAACCAATACAACGCCCTCCCGGAACAATATATAAAGCTAAACGAACCGTTCACTGGATACTTATCTGTACGAAAATCCCTATTGATTTACCGATTTTTACAAGGAAATAAAAAGTCAAAAAAATATTTCTAAATGCCATGGCCTTTCCCAACCATTTAAATTTTTCTCTTACAGGTCTAACACTTCTGAAAAAGCAATACAATGCCCTCCCGGAATAATATATAAAGCTAAACGAACAGTTCACTGGCTACTTAGACCTAAGAAAATCCCTATTGATTAACCTGTTTTTACAAGGAAATAAAATGTGAAAAAAATATTTCTACATCCCATGGCCTTTCCCAACCATTTAAATTTTTCTGTTACAGGTCTAACACTTCCGAAAAACCAATACAATGCCCACCCGGAACAATATAAAAAGCTAAACGAACCGTTCACTGGGTACTTATCCGTACGAAAATCCCTATTGATTTACCTGTTTTTACAAGGAAATAAAATGTGAAAAAATATTTCTACATCCCATAGCCTTTCCCAGCCACTTCAGTTTTTCTCCCAAAGGTCTAACTCTTCTGAAAAACCAATACAACGCCCTCTCGGAACAATATATAAAACTAAACGAACCGTTCACTGGGTACTTATCCGTACGAAAATCCCTATTGATTTACCTGTTTTTACAAGGAAATAAAATGTCAAAAAAATATTTCTACATCCCATGGCCTTTCCCAGCCAATTCCGTTTTTCTCCCACAGGTCTAACACTTCCGAAAAACCAATAAAACGCCCTCCCGGAACAATATATAAAGCTAAACGAACCGTTCACTGGGTACTTATCCGTACAAAAATCCCTATTGATTTACCTGTTTTTACAAGGTAATAAAATGTCAAAAAAATACTTCTACATCCCATGGCCTTTCCCAACCATTTAAATTTTTCTCCTACAGGTCTAACACTTCCGAAAAACCAATACAACGCCCTCCCGGAGCAATATATAAAGCTAAACGAACCGTTCACTGGCTACTTAGACATAAGAAAATCCCTATTGATTAACCTGTTTTTACAAGGAAATAAAATGTGAAAAAAATATTTCTACATCCCATGGCCTTTCCCAGCCACTGATGTTTTTCTCCCACAGGTCTAACACTTCTGAAAAACCAATACAACGCCCACCCGGAACAATATATAAAGCTAAACGAACCGTTCACTGGGTACTCATCCGTACGAAAATCCGTATTGATTTACCTGTTTTTACAAGGAAATAAAATGTGAAAAAAATATTTCTACATCCCATAGCCTTTCCCAGCCACTTCAGTTTTTCTCCCACAGGTCTACCATTTCTGAAAAAACTATCCCTTGATGGATAAAGTGCCTCATTCAAACCAGTTTCCTGTAGACCGTTCTAATGGAAATGGCCTAGCCTTTCAAGACAGGAACATCGGTTCTAAATATAAATATGTTGAAAGTGATATTGAAACTCGTGAGCTCTGAAGTTACTGTAAGTAACAGCTACCGTAATTACTCCAGTTACAAACAATCCAGCACTGGAGGCTGCAGCTGTAATTTCTTGCACTAAAGGACAATAGAATCAGAGTCCAGTAGCACCTTTAAGACCCACAAAGATTTATTCAGGGCGTGAGCTTTCGAGTGCAAGCACCAAAATAGCCATTATCATTGGCTGTATTTGGATGTGTGACACAGTTTACTAATGTAACAGAATTAATTTTTGCTATATATTCCCACGGTCATGTTAGGAGTTCTTAGTCTGACGAAGAGTGCATGCACTCGAAAGCTCATGCCCTGAATTAATTTTTGTTGGTCTTAAAGGTGCTACTGGACTCTGATTCTGTTGTGCTACTTCAGACCAACACGGCTACCCATTTGAATCTTGAACTAAAGGAATAAGCTTAATGCCACATTACAGGTCACAATGAATGATGGGCCATTCTCTTCAGGGAATTATGGGTCACTTCTGGGGTTTCTTGTACTCTGAAGATGTTTTAGGGGTTTTTCAATGGTAAAAATGTTGAGAAAGGCTGGTCTATAATGTACAATGATATTTACTTTTTATGGGGTACATTTATATTAATCATTTTACATTTCTAACTTCATGACCATCTGTTTTTACCTACATTATTAGTTTCATACCTGCTATTGCTTTTAACAAATAAGTAAAAATAGCAAGGATACAGAAGTCTCATAACTTATTATAAGAATTTTTCAAGATATTTCTTCCCTAAGTCCACTTCCTTGAATACATTCAGTATGTTACACATAAAAATGATTCACATTGTGCTTCTGTCTTATCATATATTTGCATAAAATATTTTAAATTGCTTCTTATTCTAAATATCTCTCTTGCTTACCTAGTACAGATTCCATCTCTCTTCAAATTTTGTAATTTTGTAATTCATGTTTCTCAAACAAGTTGTTAATTTTGTCATTACTGTATATTCAACAAGTTCTTCTAAGCCTTGACAGACATCTAGGGCCTTTTCGCACAGGGATCTTTGTTGCAAATTGTTTGCGGAATGAAAAATCGCCTTTTAAAATAGTGGAATTCGTCGTTATGCATACCTGCCTTTGTAGTGGAATCAGTTGCGTTTTTTAGCGTTTCCCACAGGCTTCCGGTCTCGGCAGAAATCGCTAGAAAGGAAGCGCTATTGCCAAGCTCATCCCGCCCCTGGCCGTCAAGCAGCCAATGGGCAGCCGTTAGCATGCTCCCAAACAGCCCCTTTCCCTTTAAGAAAGGTTTTTAAAAAAAAAAACGACCCATAGCAATGAATCTAGGTAGATTCGTTGCTACGGAGAGACCCATCCAGCTGCCTAATGTGAGCTGTCGTTTGATTGTATGATCGTTTGCACGCTGCCTCGAGTGATAAACCCCCCCCCCCTCTCACGGGCACGATTTTCGGCTGAATTTATTTGTAAAAAATAAAGGGACTTTATTTCAGCAAACGGGCTTTTAAGTGGTTTGTGCTTAGTGACTAAAGGTGAAGGACTGAAGCCAGGGAAGCCTCTAAACAGAAAGAGGCTCGCCGGTGCGTTTATCCCCGCTCGCTCGGAGAAAAAAAAATGGCGATCGCTTCTCCGGAAGTTTGGAGGAGAGAGCCAGGGGGAGGGACTTTGAAGAACCAGCAACAATGGTAACGCACAGGTCTTTAGCGCTACTGTTGCAGATTGGTTGCAGGAGTGTATCGCTATCCGGAGGGTGAATCCACTTTTCTGGATTCCCCTGAAAGCGCCACAACGAAGCGCTTTTTGCTGATTGGTTTCAGGATTGTTGCAGATTGTCTACGACGTCGTGGGTTATGGCAAATTAGTAGCGTTTCCAAATAGCAACCATTCTGCTACTTTGAAGCTGTGCGAAATGGCCCCTAGTTTCCATTTTGCTGCATGGATAACTCTAACCACTGTCAATATATATTTTAAAATGTATTCCAAAAATTTAGAAATATACCTAATAGCATATTCTTGACATGGGGAATTTGAATAAAATCTGCATTTTCCCATATATTTCTTTCCAATATTTGTTTACACATCCACCACATATAAAAGAATGGTCTGCTCTGGTTTGGCCTCACTTTGAAGTACTGTGTTCAGTTTTGGTCACCCCAGTTGAAGAGGGATGATGACAAACTGGAACATGTCCAGAGGAGGGCAACAAAGATGGTGAGGGGTTTGGAGGCCAACACGTATGAAGAATGGTTGGGGGAGCTTGATCTGTTTAGACTAGAGAGGAGACGACTGAGAAGGGATCTCATGACCATCTTCAAGTATTTAAAAGGGTGCCATATGGAGGATGGAGCAGAATAGTTCTCTCTTGCCCCAGAGGGATTGACCAGAACAAATGGGATGAAATGAATTCAAAAGAAATTCCATCTAAACATCTGGAAGAAGTTCCTGACAGTTAGAGCGGTTTCTCAGTGGAACAGGCTTCCTCGGGAGGTGGTGGGTTCTCCTTCTTTGGAAATTTTTAAACAGAGGCTAGATAGCCATCTGACGGAGAGGCTGATTCTGTGAAGGCAAAAGGGTGGCAGGTTACAGTAGATGAGCAATTGGGATGTGAGTGTCTTGCATAGTGCAGGGGGTTGGACTAGATGTCCCATGAGATCCCTTCCAACTCTATTATTCTATGATTCTATTCTATGATCTATGTCTTGAACTTTCTAGCATTTTTCTTGGTAGTTTTTCTTTGCTTTCTCTACATCCTTTGCAGTTATATACCATCAGAAAACATTTTATACTAATTTTCTCTTAACCCCTAGCTGGCTGTAAACTTGACATCTTTTCCCCATAACTATTCTCATTGATGCACATGGATATCTGTTCGTTAACGTTTTCCCTCCATTTTATCATCCTTTTTTTACTTCTCCTGTTTGTAGTTGGACTAATATTTTATATATCCATTGTAGTAAATACTCTTTTTGTTTTATAATCAGCTATTTGAATTCAGTCTTAAATCTCTTAAAGCAGGGGTAGTCAACCTGTGGTCCTCCAGATGTCCATGGACTACAATTCCCATTAGCCCCTACAACGCCCATTAGCCATGAGCATTTGGTGGCAGAGGCTCATGGGAATTGTAGTCCATGGACATCTGGAGGACCACAAGTTGACTACCCCTGTCGTAGAGCACCACCTTCAGTGTTGATTATTTTCTTTCATTGTGAAGCAGATTAAACTATAGACTGTTTATACCTTTGTTTCTAATATTGTGCCATGACTTGATTTTCCCCTGAGTATTTATCATCAGGATGATGTTAGCCATTCAGTCATGTCTGACTCTTGGCAATCCTTTGGCTCAGCTGTTGCCACGTCTTTCAGTCTTGCACTGCTTCTTTTAGTTGTATAATGATCTGGCCACTGGCCACTTTTGATCATATCTAGCCAACTGATTATCATACCATACATTAAAGAATCATTTTTATTTTTTGCTGTTTTGGGTTTCTGTTGGGGACATGAGTTGAGAATTTGGAGAGCTCCATAAATCCCCGTGAGTAAACCTTATTCTTAGAAATCTATCAGATGATATGACTTCTTTCTTGTGTTATAATCATTTTAATTGATTTCTTAATCCACAGATAATAGTAGACTTTCACCTAGGTCTACTTTTCTTTGTCTTGGTTTCTATTTATTTCTCTCTGCCCGTTTCAGTATTCTTTATACTATGTGTATAGGTAACATTCGCAATAGAAAGTTAAGTTTTGGCAGTACATTCATTCTGATGATGTTGTTCCCTGCCACAAAATGTTAAATTTTTTTTTCATCTCGATAAATCTGCTTATATCAATTTTCAAATATTTTGGATATTGTTTATGAAAAGATTACAGTTTTATCCAATCACATGTTAAAAATTTTGTTGTAATTTTTGGCTTCTTTCTGTTAATTGTATAGCCTGAAAAGGATCCATATACTTTGGTATGTTCCATTACATACTGTAATGATTTGGGGGGGATTCAAGAACTTTAGAACCATTAGTCTTCAGGAAAATATTGTCTTAATTGCCCGTAAGGGAATGACTGAGCCAGTTTAGAGCAGTGGTTAGGAGTACAGACTTCTAATCTGTTATGCCAGGTTCGATTCTGTACTTCCCCACATGCAGCCAGCTGGGTGACCTTGAGCTTGCCAGGGTGCTGATAAAACTGTTCTGACCTGTAGTGATATCAGGGCTCTCTCAGCCTCACCCACCTCACAGGGCGTCTGTTGTGGGGAGAGGAAAGGGAAGGCGACTGTAAGCTGCTTTGAGACTCCTTCGGGTAGAGAAAAGCAGCCTATAAGAACCAACTCTTATTATTATTATTCTGAGTTTGTATGATACCTACTCCTTCCCATATGCCCTTTGCAATGTCAGACGCTCTCTTTGCATATGGCCCTTATTCATTCATTCATTCATTCATTCATTCATTCATTTATTTGATTTATATCCCGCTACTCCCCAAGGGCTCATGGTGGTTTACAATTCATTAAAACCCCAATAAAATCCCGTAACAATAAAATAATCTCGCATAAAACCAGCAGTCAGTAAGAGAATACGGCGGAAAACCTCGGCCCAATTTAGTCCACCTAATACTATCTCAAGAGGGGAGGGAAAAAGAAGAGGAGAAGGAAGGGAGAGGGCGCTGATGGAATACACTACCACCACTTCTATGGGGGGGGGCACCGGTCTACCTGGCCACCCAGCCTCACCCATAGACCTGGTGGAAGAGCTCCGTTTTGCAGGCCCTGCGGAAAGCCGAAAGCTCCTTTCGTCATAAGAATGGGCATTTCACTTTTTTTAAAGATTCAGCACATGGTGTTTCATCTGTGAAATTTATGCTACAGATCTTAAGACATCTGTGTCACGCTTGACTGAGAAGGAGCGCATAAAAGAGCAAGATCATTGAAATGCCTCTGGGCTAAGCATGTTAGCATCTTATGTCAGTATGGCTTGTTCATCAATATCTATGTCTAGACGATAATGACTGTCAGCGTGGGCCTTGCCTCAGATAGAAGAGACTCACCAAACTATTCGTCAAAAGCCTCTGATTATATGGCACATCATGTCATAAGCTCACAAGGAACAGCCCCCATATACTTATCAGCCCGCCAAAGATTATGTTTAGAATTCAATGTGATGCCAAGCTTCAAAAGGCAGAGAATGGCCCATCATTCACTGTGACCTGTAACGTGGCATTAAGCTTATTCCTTTAGTGCAAGAAATTACAGCTGCAGCCTCCAGTGCTGGATTGTTTGTAACTGGAGTAATTACGGTAGCTGTCACTTACAGTAACTTCAGAGCTGGCCGGTTTCAGTATCACTTTCAACATATTTATATTTAGAACCGATGTTCGTGTCTTGAAAGGCTGTACCATTTCCATTGGAACGGTCTACAGGAAACTGGTTTGAATGATGCACTTTATCCATCAAAAGGATCAATGTTTCACATTATGTAAACTGCTTAAATTGACCACTAGGTTGTGTTCTTCTCATTTCTTCTCCATGTGTCCTGAGAAATGAAAAATGAGATGACCTAGGGTTTCCAGCCACAGATATTTTGGCATCATGCACTGATATAATAATAGTATCTTCTCCAACCCCATTTTTAAAAACATTTTCTTCCTTCAGCCTTTGAAACACCAACAGGGGAGAAGAAGAAGAAGAAGAAGAAGAAGAAGAAGAAGAAGAAGAAGAAGAAGAAGAAGAAGAAGAAGAAGAAGAAGAAGAATTGGTTTTTATATGCCGCTTTTCTCTACCAGGAGTCTCAAAGCAGCTGAAATCGCCTTCCATTCCTTTCCCCACAACAGGAACCCTGTGAGGTAGATGGGGCTGAGGGAGCCCTGACATTACTGCTCTGAGAGGGCAGCAGTTTCAGGGCTGTGATGAGCCCAAGGTCACCCTGCTGGCTGCATGTGGAGGAGGAGCAAGAAATCAAACCCGGCTCACCAGATTAGAATCCTGCAGATTGATCAAGCCACACATTGGTCAATTACATTGCCTGCTTGGATCCTGCCTCGACCTCAAGCTGGGTCCTCAGTAGAACCACAAACACAGCCGTGGGAACCACATGTTAACCACACACTTCCTGCACTGGAAGGGTTGCCAGTGCTACATCACAGCCTGCCTAGGCAAGACAGTTGTGCTATGATGTCCTATAATTCCCTGAATGTCCCCAAAAGAGTTCTAAGATCTAGTGAGAAAAATTGGCTCCACATCCCCAGTCCCAAAGAGATCAGATGGGTCTCATCCAGGGCCAGGGCCTGAACAGTTCCACAGGGCCTGTAAAACAGAGCTGTTCGACCAGGCCTATGGTTGAGGCCTAAAACAACATCAGAATTATGCTGGACTCCCAGCCATGGCCCCAGTTTACATGTCCACTGGTACCCTCCCACTTCCTCTCTCTTCCTTTTCCAACAAGTTTAAGATCTGGGCAGCTGATGTCGAAACTGTGTTCTAGATTTTACTTGTATTTAACTGTATTTAAATTAGGGCTTTTTCATATTTTATCCATATATTATTATACTAGTAATCAAGCCCGCTGTACGTAAAATACAGCGGACGCTAGGAATGGAAGCCCCCGGGAGTCGCGCAGAGCGCGACTCCCGGGGGCCCCCTTGGGCAGCGGCCTGACGCGGCAAGAGGTGCTTCGCGCCTCTCGCCACGTCAGGCCACAGGCAAAGGAGCAACTGCAAGCTGCGCTGTGCGCGGCTCGCAGTTGCTCCAGCAGGGACTCGAAGGGACCAATCGGCAGGCGCAATTGGTCCCTCCAGTAGTCTGTCCAGAGGAAGGGGCCAATCAACACCCTTCCTCATCACGGACACATCCCACCTCCCAAGCCCTTATCCTTTTATTTAGTCCGCGGCGCCCGCAGTGCCGCGGACTGTGTTAAGATTATAATATATATATGATATCCGCCCGGATATCGTTCGTTCATTCATTCATTCATTCATTCATTCATTCATTCACTCATTCATTCATTCATTCATTCAGACAGACAGACAGACAGACAGACAGACAGACAGACAGACAGACAGACAGACAGATTCTGGTGTGCTCTGGTCCCTTATCAGAGGTGCACAGGTTCTTTGTGGTCTATTTACACATGTACAGACTCTTTCATTTCATGCCCCAGTATTGAAAGGCTCTTTTCTAGAAAGTATAAACTAGAATCATAGAATAATAGAGTTGGAAGGGATCTCGTGGATCATCCAGTCCAACCCCCTGCACTATGCAGGACACTCACATTGCAATCGCTCATCTACTGTAACCTGCCACCCCTTTGCCTCTGGGGAAAGAGAGAACAACTCTGCTCCATTCCCTATATGGCACCCTTTTAAATACTTGAAGATGGTTATTAGATCCCCTCTCAGTCATCTCCTCTCTAGGCTAAACAAACCAAGCTCCCCCAGCCTTTCTTCATATGTCTTGGTCTTCAAACCCCTCATCATTTGTTGCCCTCCTCTGGACATGTTCCAGTTTGTCAACATCCCTCTTCAATTGGGGTGCCCAAAACTGAAAGCAGTGCTCCAAGTGAGGCTGAACCAGAGCAGAGTAAAGATCATCACCTCCCATGATCTGGACATGATACTCCGTTTGATTTGAAATTAATTTTAGATTAAACTATATAGTTAACATTTTCATCTCATTCTTTCCTCCAAGAAGCTCAGTGAAGTATCCATAGTACATTCCCTTCCATTTTATTATCCCAACATCCCTGTGAAGAAGAGAAGAAGAGCTGTTTTTTGGTACTCCACTTTTTACTACCCAAAGGAGTCTCAATGCAGCTTACAGTCACTTTCCCTTTCCTCTCCCCACAACAGACACCCTGTGAGGGAGGTGAGGCTGGGAGAACTGTAGTCACCTATCAGGCCTCATGTGTCTCAGTGGCTTACAATCACCTTCCCTTCCTTCCCCCTCAACAGACACCCTGTGAGCTAGGTGGAGCTGAGAGAGCTCTAAGAGAACTGTGACTAGCCCCAGGTCACCCAGCTAGCTGCATGTGGAGGAGAGAGGAATCAAACCAAGTTCTCCATCTTAGATGCTGCTGCTCCTCACCACTACACCAAGTTTAAGATGAGAAACAAAGAGAAACTACTTCAAGGTGGCTCAAATGTCAGCTTTGTGGAGGGGGGAGGGATCTGTTTGCATAATGACTAATATGTTTCTAATCCAACGCCATGACCACTACACAGCAATGTCTTTTTAATGGGCCAGTAAGGAAAGCTGGCTGCACTAACAGTCAGTGGGCAGCGGCTCCAAGATACCCTTTTCCTCCAAATAATCCTTCCCACCTCCATTTCAGTAACCTTCCCATTGGGACACAGGAACTTTATTTTTTAAAGAGAACTTACGATTCTCCAAAACTCTTTTAAGTTCATGTTAGGCTACCGCACAGCGGGAACAGAAGGTTCTCTCTCCTGCTGCAAAGAATAGTTAATCTTGTGCGAAGTGTAATTGCGTGGGTTTGTGTATCTTCTGTATTTACGTATTCCTGATGACTAACTTCATAGGTTGCCAGTCATAAGCAGAGATGCTGGCAGGTGGCATACAAAATTCTCTTATAATGAGACCTTCCTTGAACAATCATTCAAGTTCCGCTTCAGGAAAGAGGGTGAATATGTATAAATGGCCGTGCCCCAGTTCAGTTCTGTTATTTTCAGAACATGTTTCAGAACACGTTCCCCCACCATAACAATCATATAACCTCCCCAGTTAAAATCATTTTTTTAAAACCCAGTTACAACCAGCCCTTGGCGGTAACCTCTCCCTCCCACCCCCACCCGGCACAATGCTCCTACAAAAGATGAGTGAACTAAGGGATGTTGCACCCTTGGCAGTAGGAACAAATGGGTTACAGCCCTGCATCCGAGGTAGCTCAGTTTTTAATGGCCCTTCCTTGGACTCAAGAGGCAGTAGGATCCTAGACCGAGGGACTCTATTATTGTACACACAGGCACTGTCCACACTTCTCTGCTTTCCCCCATAAACCCCAATTTTACAACCAATTTTACAATTGGAACGGCCAATTGCAGACACATCAACAGACATTCATAGATTAGATAATTTGTTTTCCCAATTTTTTTTTTAAGCCTCAGAGATTCTGAGCAGCTGGTTATGTGTAATTTTTTTTTACAAGCATTTCTTGCTAAACGGCACAGTACCTGGTTTCCTCATTATCAGGATTTAACTGCTAAAATGTCTGAAGTCAGTTGTCTTTTTTCAATTTGTTTGTTTGTTTGACTTGTATCCTGCCACTCTCCGTACATGTCCCTTGCCCTGTTTTCCTGATAAACCTTTGCCTATGTCATCAGGAATCTCAGACTTAGCCAAAGTTAACCCCAGTGACTTATAGAAGTGAATCTGAAATATCACTTCAATTAGGGATGGGCATAAACTGGTCCATGAACCAAAATTCAGGCTGAATTTGTGTCAATTCAGAGCTCAGGAACAGATCTTCCAAGAAGATTCCATCCCTGAACATTTTCCAGACTTTTGGCTACTTCTGTTCAGCTGTTCAGGGAGCCAAAAATTAAATCAAGACAAAATGGAATAAAGGGACGTTTCCTGCACTGCGTGCTCTCAGAATAATAAATCCTCAGGGCAGCCCACCCAAAAAAGGACTACTGTCTCCTCCTTCTTTTTGCAATCAGCCTTTTTGTGTTACCAAAGAAATTACTCCTAATGCAGACCCGTCAGGATTTTATACCTTCAGAGGAAGCTGGCTGTTTTTTCTCTTCTTGAAGAACTGCTCCAGGTTAATCTGCCACCCATCAGGAGGTACATCCAGCTCAGTGATTCAGGCAGAAACTCAAGTAGGTTATTCATGCTGTGTCAAGACTATGAAGGGGAACTGGGACAAGCTCCCCACTTCTAGGTAGCTGCACTTAACTGTGTAAGCAAAACAGCCCTGTTGGCCCAAACCTACGTCCCACCTGGTCCTGCATCCTGTTTTTGCCAGTGGCCAATCAGATGCCAATCAGATGCCCTAGAAGAACCTAGGCTTCCCACTGATAATTAGGTTGCAAAATCTGGGTTGGAAAATTTCTGGAGATATGGGCACAGAACCAGGAAAAACTGTAGTGAAGGGAGTTCAGTGAGGATATGATACTATAGGATCTACAAAGCTGCCATCTCATCCAAAGGAATTGATCTCTTTAGTCTGGTATGATAAGTTTTTTGTGGTTTAATAGAACCTCCATAAGAGATCACATCAACTTTGGGGTGTTTAATATCACCATGACTCATATTTGAGGGTGTGAGTAATTTTGAGATTTCACTGAACCCAAATTACTGTGAATTGAAAAAAGATCCATTTCAGGTTGAAACATCTTCCTTTGTGAACTCTTCAGTTCTTTTCTGATTCCTTTGAGAATTCCTCTACAAGGAATAAATTTCCTTTTTGAACAAAATGTAAGACAGTTTTTGTCTGTAAATAATTTCTTATTGTAAGCATATCTACTAATTTTGTCCATTGCACAGCACATTTCCTAGGGAAGGGGAGGAGTCAGCTACAAAATGTCTGCCATGGTTAAACAGGAGTCAGCTATAAAATGGCTGCCATGAGAAGGGGAGGAGTCAGTTACAAAATGCCTGACAATGAAAGGGAGGAGTCAGCTACAAAATGGCTGCCCAATGAAGGGGAGGAGTCACCTGCAAAAAGGCTGCCTAGGGAAGGGGAGGAGTCAGCTACAAAATGGCTGCCATAGGAAAGGTAGGAGTCAGCTACAAAATAGCGGCCATGAGCAGGGGTGGAGTCTCATACAAAATGACTGCCATAGGAAGGGGAGGATTTAACTAAGTCAGCTACAAAATAGCTGCCATGGATCATCTGCAAAATGGCTGCTAGGAGAAGAGGAGGAGTCACTTACAACATGGCTGCCATGAGAAGGGGACGAGTCAGCTACAAAATGACTGCCTAGGGAAGGGGAGAAGTCAGCTACAAAATGGCTGCCATGAGAAGGGGAGGAGTCAGCTATAAAATGACTGCCATTGAAAGGGGAGGAGTCAGCTACTAAATGACTGCCAAAGAAAGGGGAGGAGTCAACTAAGTCAGTTACAAAATGGCTGCCATGAGTCATCTGCAATATGGCTGCTATGAGAAGAAGACGAGTCAGCTACGAAATGGCTGCCATGAGAAGGGTAGGAGTCAGCTACAAAATGGCTGCCATAGGAAGGGGAGGAGTCAGTTCCAAAATGGCTGCCTAGGGAAGGGGAGGAGTCAAATAAGTCATCTAAAAATGGCTGCCATGAGAAAGGGAGGAGTTGTCAGGAATCAGGCTGAGCCCAGCCGGTGGAGTCCCAAGTGAAAGCGCATCAAGAATCCAACAGTCGGTTGCAAATTCCAAAGCAGAGCTTTATTAGGCAAAGTCCACAGTTAGCTAAGCATGCCAAGATCTTCCTAAGCAAAGATCTTGATAATAACAAAGTACATGGGGGACAGGTGGGGCAGATATAGGGCCCACCAAATAAGGGAGGGGTACATCCAAGGTTTTGGCGGGAGAGCGAGTAAAAATGACAAAAGGGGTTCTGTTCCCAGGCTACCAGATGGCCAGGTGCCTTATCGGGGGGTTGGCACATTGTTGAGACTTAGCTGTCTCCTCAAGGACACTTACAGTGAGATTGATACAGTTGTTGGGGCTCCTCGCCTGCTGGGAAAGGAAGGGAGGGAAGTTCTCAGAGGACAGGTTTATTGCTTTATGGCCTTGGGTTGCTCCGGCCGGGGAAAGCATGAGAGTGTGAGAATATGCAGGCATAGTGAAGAACAGGATGGCATGAACCAGGGGGGTCATGACACTCGCCTCCCCTTAAGGCTCCCCCCCACCCCTTTGCTCAGGCGCCCACGGCCACAGGGGCTGGGCCCGGCTTGTCGGGGAAGCGGGAGTGGAACTTGCGGAGGAGAAGCGGGGCAGCCAGGTCCTCCGCGTCCACCCACTCGTTATCGGAGTCGGGGAAACCCTTCCAGGAGACCAAGTATTGCAACTGCTTGCGGAAGAAGCGGGAGTCGACGATGTCGGACAGTTCATAGTGTGTGTCTTCCCCCACCATGACGGGAGGGGGCGGATTGGACTGTGGGTGCCACTCGTCCGGTGGGGGAGCCTTTTTCACCAAGCTGACATGGAAAACGGGGTGAACCTTGCGGTAGGCTTTTGGAAGCTCCACCCGCACGGTGACTTCATTCAGCACTTGTACCACCTTAAAGGGACCCACGAATTGGTAGCTCAGTTTTTTGCACGGCCGCCTATTTTTGAGGTGTTTCGTGGAGATGTATACCTCGTCCCCCACCTTGTACTGGGGGGGGGCATTGGCGCTTGCGATCAGCCCATCGTTTGAAGTCTGCTTTAGCCCTTTTCAGGGATTCCGTTACCTCCCCCCAGGCTTCCCGTACCCGGGCTGCCCACTCGTCCACCCCCGGCGGGGAGGCAGCGGGATCCCCTGGCGGCTTCACCAGGGTGGGGAAGGGGGGCGAGGCGTAGCCATGCACCACCTCGAAAGGTGGCTTTCCCGTGCTCGAGTGGGGGGCATTATTGTAGGCGTACTCCACCAGGGGCAAAAGGGAAACCCAATCGTCCTGGTGGTAGTTTAGGAAGCAGCGAAGGTACTGCTCCAGTACTTGGTTCACTCTCTCCGTCTGCCCGTTCGTGGCGGGGTGATAAGCGGAGCTGAGCCCCCTAGATACCCCCGCCAGTGTCAGTAGGGCCCCCCAGAACTTGGCAACGAACTGGGCCCCCCGGTCGCTGATTATCTCGCGGGGGAACCCGTGGAGGCGTACCACATGGGCGACGAACAGTTCAGCCAGGCGCTGCGCGGTGGGCAGCCCAGGGCAGGGGACGAAGTGGGCCTGCTTTGAGAACTGGTCCACCACCACCCAAATCACCGTCTTCCCCTGGCTGGGGGGCAAGTCCGTGATAAAGTCCATGGAGATAATCTCCCAGGGGTGGTCCGGGACTTCCAGGGGCTTTAGGAGGCCCTGAGGTTTCCCCACCCCCCGTTTGTGCGCGAGGCACACAGGACAGCCCGCGACGTACTTCCCCACGTCGCGGCGGGCCCCCGGCCACCAGAATTGGCGGCGAAGCAGCCCCCACGTTTTCAGGAAACCAAAGTGCCCTGCAGCTTTGCTGTCGTGGCACAACTCAAGAATCATTTTGCGCATGGAGGCGGGGACGTACAAGCGATCCCCCTTATACCAGACCCCCTCGTGGGCCCGGAGCTGCGAACGGAGGTCGGCCAGTTGCGGGTCCGCCCCTAGGGCCGAGCGGAATTCCGACAGGGGCACCGGAGGGGGGGTCCCAGAGGGTACCGGCGGGGGGTCCCGGGCCGGGCGACCCGCTTTTGTCTGGCTGCGGGTTTGGGCCAGGAGACCTAATAGTTTGGGGGTGAACACCGTGTCAACCCTGGAGGGGCGGTGTTCGCCCGGGAACATGCGGGAAAGGGCGTCCGCCATGAAGTTCTTACGTCCCGGGATGTGGACCAGGGTGAAATCGAATCGGGAGAAAAAAATCTGCCCAGCGAATTTGCTTCGCGTTGAGAGTGCGCGGCTTCCGCAGGGCCTCGAGGTTTTTGTGGTCGGTCCAGACCTCGAAAGGGACGGGGGACCCCTCCAGGAAGTGGCGCCAGGTGGACAGGGCGGTTTTGACCGCCGCCGCTTCTTTCTCCCAGATGGGCCAGTTCCACTCGGTCGGGGAGAATTTGCGGGAGAGGTAGGCACAAGGCCGGAGTCTCCCCCCTTCCCCCCTCTGTAGGAGGACCCCCCCACGGCCTCGTTGGAGGCGTCTACCTGCACCACGAAGGGCTTGTCGATCTCGGGGTGGGCTAGGATGGGCTCGGAGGTGAACAAGTGTTTGAGGTGTTCGAAGGCCTGTGTACCGTCCTGGGTCCACAGTAGTGGCGCCCCTGGACGGCCATCTCTGGCATCCTTTCCCTTGGTTTTCAGGAGGTCCGTGAGGGGGAGGGTTACCTTGGAGAACCCCGGGAGGAAGTCCCGATAGAAGTTGGCGAACCCGAGGAAGGACTGGAGTTGCCGGCGGGTTCGGGGGGTTTCCCAGTCTAGGACCGCTTGGACCTTAGCGGGATCCATCCCAATTCCCTCCCCCGAAACCCTGTAGCCCAAGAAGTCAACCTGGGACTTGTGGAACTCACATTTCGGAAGTTTGGCGTACAGCTTGTGTTTGGCGAGGCGGCGTAAAACCTCCCGCACGAGAGCCGTGTGCTCCTCCTCCCCTTTGGAGTAAATCAACACATCATCAAGGTAAACCACCACCCCCCGGTACAGCAGGTCATGAAGCACCTCATTAATTACATTCATGAACACGCCCGGAGAGCCGCTTAACCCGAACGGCATGCGAGGTACTCAAATTGTCCCAGTGGGGTGTTAAAAGCCGTCTTCCACTCATCCCCTTTCGCGATGCGGACTCGGAAATAAGCGTCCCGCAGGTCCAGCTTGGTGAAGATGCGTCCCTCCCCCAGGCGACTGAGCAAGTCCTTGATGAGGGGTAGGGGGTAAGCGTTCACCCGCGAAACGGCGTTGATTGCCCGGTAGTCCGTGCAGAGTCTGAGGGTGCCGTCTTTCTTCTTAGCGAACAAGACGGGGGCTGCCATGGAGGAGGTGGCGGGGCGGATGAAGCCCCGGGCCAGGTTCTTATCCACGAAGGCGCGTAGCTCCCGGAGTTCGGACGGGCTCATGTTGTAGAGCTTGGCCTTTGGGAGTTTTGCACCCGGAACCAACTCGATGGCGCAGTCCGTCGGGCGGTGTGGAGGGAGTTGGTTGCACTCTTCTTCCGAGAAGGCTTCGGCGAGGTCCCGGTAGCAGGCAGGGATGCCCTTGTCCGGTTCGGGGTAGAGGCCCATTGCCCTCAGCCATGGGTTGAGCGTGGTGGGACTCTCGGACCACGGGACCACGGTCCCCGCGATGGCCACGGGCCGCGCCTTGGGCTGATCGCGGTACCAGAAGTGTAGCTTGCAGTTTGGGTGGGAGAAGACGAGGCGCTTATCGTCACAGTCGATCTCGGGGCGGTGGAGGTCCATCCAGTCCATGCCGAGCAGGATGGAGAAGCCCGCGATGGGGGCGATGGTGAGCGAGATGCGTTCCCAGTGGGGGCCCAGGTTCAGGGCCAGGGCGTTGGTGGCGTGGCGGATGGCCTCTCCGCCCACCGGGGTGCCGTCCACTTGTCGCATGATGATCGGTTTGGCCAGGTCTTCTTGTCGCGCGGCGAGGGCTTGCGCAATTCCAGGGGTCACCAGGGAGGTAGAGCACCCAGAGTCCACGCAGACCTGGACCTCCACCCGGGTGTCGGCCTCCTCGTTGATTAGTACCGCCGGGAGGAGGATGGGGGGTAAGATTCGTCTTGGGGGCGCCGGAGTGCCAACAGGGAGGGTCCGCCGAGGGGCGCCCGGCATGACGGACCGTCCTCGTTTCCCGAGCTGTCCGATTGGGAGGACTCGGGGCTGGTTTGGGAAGAGAGCTCCACGTCCGTGGAGGAGGTGACGGGGGCGAGAAGCGCCCTGGTCCCCCCTTGCTTCCCTGCAGGTTTATCGGGCGGGCGCTGGCGGTCGGAAGGCGGGCGGGGCTTATTCCTCTCCGGCTGGGGGGAGGCTTTGGCTTTTGCTAGGCGTGTTGGGCAGACCGAGGCAAAGTGACCCCTCCCCCCGCACTCGTGGCAGAGTCCCTGCTGTTTGCGCTTCTCCCGGTCCGGCGCCGGTGTGGCGGCAGGCTGGGAGGCGATCGGCTTGGGGACGCTCGGGACCTTGTCTGTTCGCGACGTGCGCAGCAGGCGGGCCGCATCCAGGCGGCGCTGGTAGGCCCGGTAATTTGCAAGGTTCGTCTCGATCACCCCCGCGGCGTCGATCCACTGCTGGAGGTCCCCGTCCTCGGGCGGCCCTCGGTTGAAGATCCCGTCGGCCACGGGGCGATCCAAGCCGTCCAGGAAGGCGTTTATGATCTGGTTGTCATTCAGGGTGATGATTCGGTCCGAGATGGCTCGAAAGTCGATGACATAGTCCATCAGGGGCCTGCCTCGCTGCTTCAGCTTGGCCAGCGCCTCCGTTGCTTTTCGCTCACGGAAAGGGTCCCTGAAAGCCGCGCGGAGGGCGGTTCTGAAGGATTCTAAGGAGGTAGCTGCCGCCGTTCCCCTCTCGTACCGGGTAATCCACCAGTCCATTGCCTTGCCCTCTAGGTTGCAGCCCAGCGTACGTACTAAATCGGCCTCGTCCACGAAAGAATCTCCCCACTCCGCCAAGAAGCCATCCACCATAATCAAAAAGTAGGTGAGTCTCTCCGAAGTGCCATCGAACTTCACCTTGAATTTCCGGCCCCCCAAATGGTCGTGGCGCCCTCCGCGGGCGGCTCCGTCATTCGGCCGACGAGGAGACGGTGGTGGGACCGGCGAGGGCGGTGGGGCGGCTGGCGGTTGAGGTTGGGGTTGGGGTGGCTGGGTGTCCACGGCAAGCGGGGCATAGGTCCCCCTCCTCGGGGCTGTCGGGTGAATCCAATCCCCGGTCGGGCGATCTCCCCGGGGCGGCGGGTCCGGGTCCGGGGGCGTAGGGGTCCGCGTCGGGGGATCCCCCCATGGGCCCGATAGAAACGTAGCGGGGTCCTGGCCCCCCGGCCGGGAACGTAATGGTGAGGCTTCCCTCCTCAGGCGACGAGGTTCGTGGCGAGGGGGGATCTCGGTGAAGGCTGCGACCCGGTCGGGCCCCGGCCAGGGCTCGGGCTCGGTGTCGACATCGTCCTCCTCCAGCCAGGTCATCGTGCCGGTCGGGTGCGAGTAGGCCAGGTGCTTGGGGGGAGCGAACGTGGAGAGCAGACCCGTGGCCGCAGCCCCCCCAGGGAATCGAGAGTCCCGTACCCCAGCGAGGGGGTGCTGTGGTGTTTGGGCTTGACAACGGGAGCCGCAGGTGGGCGCGTAGCAACTCGGGTAGCCGGGGCAGCTGGATCGCCTGGCAGGGATGCTGGTAGAGAGAGTCGGCCCTTCTTCCCCTTCTCGGAGGCGAGGGGGGCGCTCCAGGGTTCTCGGCGGGATTCGGCTTGGCGCAGGGCCCGGCGAAGGGCTTCGATTACTCGTCGTTGGTCCCCCACGCGTAGCATTAGGCCCTCGAGTTCTTCGACAGGGACAAGGTGCTGGGGCCCTTCTCGGGTGAAATCGACCCCCACCTGGCGCCCCATTTCGACCAGCCGGCCCGCATCTCCTGGGTCTTCGGGAGGCTCCTCGTCCTCTTCCTCGAAGGAGGGTGGGGGCGACTTCCCCGTCGCACTCGCAGAATCTTCCGCGGGGCTCTGGCATGGCGGGGATCGGTGGTCCCCGGCGTCGGGGGGAGCGTCGCTGGCTCCGGTGTCGGGAGGGGTGGTCAATGGTACCGTGGTGGCGCCGTCCTCCGCCCGTTCTTCGATGGGGATGTGGATGATCAGGCGCTGACGGCCCCCGTCCGGGGACTGTTCCACGACGTCTAACCCTGAGTCCTCCGGGGCTGCCGCGGCCATGGGTAGCGAGGCGCACCAGCGGATGGATTAACAGGGAGAAGCAGTTATTATCAATTTGTCAGGAATCAGGCTGAGCCCAGCCGGTGGAGTCCCAAGTGAAAGCGCATCAAGAATCCAACAGTCGGTTGCAAATTCCAAAGCAGAGCTTTATTAGGCAAAGTCCACAGTTAGCTAAGCATGCCAAGATCTTCCTAAGCAAAGATCTTGATAATAACAAAGTACATGGGGGACAGGTGGGGCAGATATAGGGCCCACCAAATAAGGGAGGGGTACATCCAAGGTTTTGGCGGGAGAGCGAGTAAAAATGACAAAAGGGGTTCTGTTCCCAGGCTACCAGATGGCCAGGTGCCTTATCGGGGGGTTGGCACATTGTTGAGACTTAGCTGTCTCCGCAAGGACACTTACAGTGAGATTGATACAGTTGTTGGGGCTCCTCGCCTGCTGGGAAAGAAAGGGAGGGAAGTTCTCAGAGGACAGGTTTATTGCTTTATGGCCTTGGGTTGCTCCGTCCGGGGAAAGTATGAGAGTGTGAGAATATGCAGGCATAGTGAAGAACAGGATGGCATGAACCAGGGGGGTCATGACAGGAGTCAACTACAAAATGGCTGCCATACAAAGGGGAGGAGTCAGATACAAAATGCCTGCTATGAGAAGAGGAGGAGTCAGCTACAAAATGGCTGCCATGAGAAGAGGAGGAGTGAGCTATGAAATAGCGACCATACAAAGGGGAGGAGTCAGCTACAAAATGGTTGCCTAATAAATGGGTGGAGTCAGCTACAAAATGGATGCCATGAGAAAGGGAGGAGTCAGTTACAACATGGCTGCCATGAGAAAGGGAGGAATCAACTACAAAATGGCTGCCTAGGGAAGGGGAGGAATCAGCTTCAAAAAGGCTGCCTAGGGGAAGGGGAGGAGTCAGCTACAAAATGGCTGCCATGAGAAGGGGAGGAGTCAGGTACAAAATGTCTGCCAATTTTAGGGTAGGAGTCAGCTACAAAATAGTTGCCATGTGTCAGCTACAAAATGTCTGCCATAGAAAGGGGAGGAATCAGCTACAAAATGGATGCCATGAGAAAAGGAGGAGTGAGTTACAAAATGGCTGCCATGAGAAGAGGAGGAGTCAGCTACAAATTGGCTGCCATGAGAATGGTAGGAGACAGCTCCAAAATGGCTGCCTAGGGTAGGGGAGGAGTCAGCTATAAAAAGGCTGCCTAGGGAAGGGGAGGACTCAGCTACAAAATGGCTGCCATGAGAAGGGTAGGAGTCAGCTACAAAATGGCTGCCATGAGAAGGGGAGGAGTCAGCTAAAAAATGGCTGTCATAGGAAGGGGAGGAGTCAGCTCCAAAATGGCTGCCTAGGGAAGGGGTGGATTCAATTAAGTCATCTAAAAATGGCTGCCATGAGAAAGGGAGGAGTCAACTACAAAATGGCTGCCATACAAAGGGGAAGGGGAGGAGTCAGCTACAAAATGGCTGCCATGAGAAGGGGAGATGTCAGCTACAAAATGACTGCCAAAGAAAGGGGAGGAGTCAACTAAGTCAGCTACAAAATGGGTGCTATGAGCCGTCTGCAATATGGCTGCTATGAGAAGACCAGGAGTCAGCTACAAAATGGCTGCCATGGGAAGGGTAGGAGTCAGCTACAAAATGGCTGCCATGAGAAGGGTAGGAGCCAGCTACATAATGGCTGCCATGAGAAGGGGAGAAGTCAGCTACAAAATGGCTGCCATGAGAAAGGGAAGAGTCAACTACAAAATGGCTGCCATACAAAGGGGAGGAGTCAACTACAAAATGGCTGCCATACAAAGGGGAGGAGTCAACTACAAAGTGGATGCCTAATGAATGGGAGGAGTCAGCTACAAAATGGCTGCCATGAGAAGGGGAGGAGTCAGCTACAAAATGGCTAACATACAAAGGGGAGGAGTCAGCTACAAAATGGTTGCCTAATGAATGGGAAGAGTCAGCTACAAAATGGATGCCATGAGAAAGGGAGGAGTCAGTTACAACATGGCTGCCATGTAAAGGGGAGGAGTCAGCTACAAAATGGCTGCCTAGGAAAGTGGAGGAGTCAGCTACAAAAAGGCTGCCTAGGGAAGGGGAGGAATCAGCTACAAAATGGCTGCCATGAGAAGGGGTGGATTCCCATACAAAATGGCTGCCATAGGAAGGGGAGGAATCAGGTACAAAATGTCTGCCAATTGTAGGGTAGGAGTCAGCTACAAAATAGTTGCCATGTGTCAGCTACAAAATATCTGCCATAGAAAGGGGAGGAGTCAGCTCCAAAATGGCTGCCTAGTGAAGGGGAGGAGTCAGCTACAAATTGGCTGCCATGAGAAGGGTAGGAGTCAGCTACAAAATGGCGGCCTACGGTAGGGGAGGAGTCAGCTACGAAAAGGCTGCTTAGGGAAGGGGAGGAATCAGATACAAAATGGCTGCCATGAGAAGGGCAGGAGTCAGCTACAAAATGGCTGCCATGAGAAGGGTAGAGTCAGCTACAAAATGGCTGCCATGAGAAGAGGTGGATTCCCATACAAAATGGCTGCCATAGGAAGGGGAGGAATCAGGTACAAAATGTCTGCCAATTGTAGGGTAGGAGTCAGCTACAAAATAGTTGCCATGTGTCAGCTACAAAATATCTGCCATAGAAAGGGGAGGAGTAAGCTCCAAAATGGCTGCCTAGTGAAGGGGAGGAGTCAGCTACAAAATGGTTGCCATGAGAAAGGGAGGAGTGAGTTACAACATGGCTGCCATGAGAAGGGGAGGAGTCAGCTACAAAATGGCTGCCATGAGAAGGGGAGGGGTCAGCTACAAATTGGCTGCCATGAGAAGGGTAGGAGTCAGCTACAAAATGGCGGCCTACGGTAGGGGAGGAGTCAGCTACAAAAAGGCTGCCTAGGGAAGGGGAGGAATCAGATACAAAATGGCTGCCATGAGAAGGGTAGGAGTCAGCTACAAAATGGCTGCCATGAGAAGGGTAGAGTCAGCTACAAAACGGCTGCCATGAGAAGGGGAGGAGTCAGCTACAAAATGGCTGCCTAGGGAAGGGGTGGAGTCAACTAAGTCATCTAAAAATGGCTGCCATGAGAAAGGGAGGAGTCAACTACAAAATGGCTGCCATACAAAGGGGTGGAGTCAACTACAAAATGGCTGCCATACAAAGGGGAGGAGTCAACTACAAAATGGATGCCTAATGAATGGGAGGAGTCAGCTACAAAATGGCTGCCATACAAAGGGGAGGAGTCAACTACAAAATGGTTGCCTAATGAATGGGAAGAGTCAGCTACAAAATGGCTGCTATGAGAAGGGGAGAAGTCAGCTACAAAATGGTTGCCTAATGAATGGGAAGAGTCAGCTACAAAATGGATGCCATGAGAAAGGGAGGAGTCAGTTAGAACATGGCTGCCATGAGAAGGGGAGGAGTCAGCTACAAAATGGCTGCCTAGGGAAGTGGAGGAGTCAGCTACAAAAAGGCTGCCTAGGGAAGGGGATGAATCAGCTACAAAATGGCTGCCATGAGAAGGGGTGGATTCCCATACAAAATGGCTGCCATAGGAAGGGGAGGAATCAGGTACAAAATGTCTGCCAATTGTAGGGTAGGAGTCAGCTACAAAATAGTTGCCATGTGTCAGCTACAAAATGTCTGCCATAGAAAGGGGAGGAATCAGCTACAAAATGGTTGCCATGAGAAAAGGAGGAGTGAGTTACAAAATGGCTGCCATGAGAAGAGGAGGTGTGTCAGCTACAAAATATCTGCCATAGAAAGGGGAGGAGTCAGCTCCAAAATGGCTGCCTAGTGAAGGGGAGGAGTCAGCTACAAAATGGATGCCATGAGAAAGGGAGGAGTCAGTTGACTAGCAGGTGGCGACTGTTCCAGCAATGACACGACTCCTTGTTTGGCATATAACTTGGCCGCAGCCGTTTATTGAACAAACAACCCCAACGTAGGGTTGGCCTTATGCTGGCTAGGGAGCCTGACCCCTTCAGCCGTCCGGCTGCAACCTCGAACCACGGCACCCAGGCTCCACTCCTCACTCCCAGCCGGGAGGATGGGACGCCTTCCGCCGCGGAACTCAGGAAGTGGCAACACGGGATACCAAAGGGCGTCCGCCTCCATTGGTACCCGTTCGCCGCTTGGCTCGCCGGGCCCCTGGCCTCCCAGCCGGGTAGGCCGCGCCCGGGTCCTAGCCGGTCTCCTTAACGAGACCCCTACCTCAGGGAGTTCCACACGCAGGTGGGCCTCCCTGCCAACAGTCTCCCTGCCAAGCATAACCGCCACAGGACAGGTGAAACTACGCCTGTTCCCGCCAACCCTGAACGAAAACGCTGCGCAACCCCTCCCGCACTGCGGTTAACCACAGCTCGCAACCCTGTTCGGACAGGTGAACCCCGTCGGGCCTATACAGGGACGGGGCGCGAAAAGAAATTTCCGGGTGAGGAACTATGCCTCCCCCCAAAGCCAGCACCGTCTTCTTAGCTGCTTTGTTGACCTTCTGCTTGGCCCAATTCACTCGATCATGACGAACTGCCGCCCGCCACGCCAGTCTGTCCAGCAATTCGGACCACAGCAGCCGGGACTTCGGGAGGCGCTGTCGCAGGATTGACAGATCCTCAGCAATACGCGCAATGAGCCGTCGGCCAGTCATCGCCGGTAAGTCGTTCTCGCCGAGATGAATTACCAAGACATCTGGGGGTCCAGCCCGGTGGACCTCGTCCGCTACGAGCGGCAGCAAGGAGTCCCACTTGAGGCCCCTTCTCGTCCACCAGGCGATACGGCAAGTGTCCTCCAAACCGAGGTCCCGTCCCCAGCGGGTCGACGCGGCGTATCGGCCTGCCCAGAAAGGTATGCTGTGCCCGACAATGGCGACGGATGCTGCCGACGAAACACCTGAAAAAACCAGACGTTAGTCAACCTGTCCCGGGCGGATGTATGCCACATAAGCCCGCGAGCGCCACCTCCCCAAACGCTGTATGTCCTGGCTGCTCTTGCCCGCCAGGTATGCTTGCGTGGCGGCACCTATCCGGAACGAATGGGAGCCATACATGGACGCCCGATATCCTCTGGCCGCAAGGCACCTGCGGAGAACAGCGACAAACTGGTACCGCGAGAGGCACGTCCCATTCAGGTGAAGGAAAAGGGGGCCAGGGAGATGCGGACGGGCTGCGAGATACCCGTCCAAGGCCCTCAGCGGACAATCCGGAGACCCAGGCACCGACGGAAGGAATACGTGCCGTCCCGTACGCCTTTGATCGGCCTTGGACTGGCACAGGAAACACCGTACCCCGTCCTCCTGTAGGCCCACGTCCGTAGCTCGCAGTCCCGTGAAGGAGGCCGGTGCCCGGGAATTGGCCGTCAACTCGCCCACCCTGAACGCCCCATGGAAAGCCGTGCAGAACGCCGCCTTGAACAGGCGCGCTTCGTAACGGGAGCTGCACGCCCCCGGAAGGCAGTCCAATATGCGGACCAACACCCGCTGCGTGATGGGGCGGCGAATGTCGGGCTTGGGCGGTGCCTGCCTCCCCCATCCCTTCACTGCCTGTCGCGCCAGGAACGACTTGCTGGGATCCCAGGAACCAGCAGCCTTGCTGCAGAAAGAAAGTGCGGACAACGTCGCTCTCAGCGTGCGGTGAGACAGGCCCCGCTCCCTCAAGTGAGCGAGGTAACGCAGGGCCAACTCTTCGTCCATCGGCCACGCGGAGGCCCTTCCCACCCGACCGGCGAAGTCCAAGAAACCGATCGCCGCCTGGCGGTAAGCCCGCCGCGTTGAAGGTGCCAGGGACGCCAGCACGCCATCAAGGATCAGTCGACTCCAAGACTCCAAACCTCGGGCGGGCACACCTCTGGGACCCTGGCCGCCCCCGGCGCCAGCCGACGAAACCTCTCGACCTGAAACCGGGAGAGAGCGTCGGCAAGCTCGTTAGTGACCCCAGGGACGTGGCGGGCCCTGAAGGTGCAGTTACGCACCAAACAAGCCAAGACGAAGCGCCGGACCAGCCGCATCACCCTGGGTGAACTGGACGACTGCCGGTTGATAACGCACACGACCGCCAAATTGTCGCAACGGAAAGTAACCCGTTTGTCCGCAAAATCCTCACCCCATAAAAGCACCGCTACCAGTATGGGGAATAACTTGAGGAAGGTCATGTCACGCAGAACCTCCGCCGACCAAGCGGCTGGCCAGCGTTCAGCACACCATCGGCCGTTAAAGTACACACCGAAACCGCTGGCCCCAGTGGCATCAGATTGCACTTGTAGCGAATCCTTGGGGGCGAACGGCGTCTGCCAAATCGCCACCCCATTGAAACTCTCCAGGAACTGCGCCCACACCCTAAGGTCCTCTTTAATGGATCTGGTCACCCGGACACGATGGAAGGGGCGGGTCAAACCTCTAGTGGCGGAAGACAGTCGGAAGCAAAACGCCCTGCCGGGGGTCACCACCCTGCAGGCAAAGTTGAGATGCCCAAGCAAGAACTGCACCTCCCGCAAAGTAGCTTTCTGCTGCCCTAACATTTTGGCCAGCAACCCCCTAAGTGAGGCGATTTTGTCCTCCGGAAGCCTGGAGGTGCCCGCCTCGGTGTCCAGTTCAATGCCCAGGAAGGTGATCCGGGTGGCCGGGCCCTCAGTTTTCTCCCGAGCCAACGGGACACCAAGCTCTTCCATCAAGGCCTGAAAACTGCGCAACCGGGACTCACACTCCGCCGTGCCCCCCGCCCCGGCCATCAAAAAGTCGTCCAAATAGTGAGAAATCGCATCGAAACGACCCCTGACCCTCACCACCCACTCCAAGAAAGAACTGAATGTCTCAAAAGCCGCGCAGGCGATGGAGCAACCCATCGGCATGGCTTTGTCCACGTACCATTGGTCCCGAAAGCGGAACCCCAGCAGGCAGTAGTCATCAGGGTGGATGGGAAGGAGCCGGAACGCCAATTGTATGTCACATTTGGCGAGTAACGCCCCGCGGCCGCAACCGCGAACCATGGCCACCGCCAAGTCAAAAGAAGTGTACTTCACGGCACAAAGCTCCGAGGGGATGTGGTCGTTAACTGACCTTCCGTGCGGGTAAGATAGGTGTTGAATAATCCGGTACTCCCCCGGTGTCTTCTTTGGTACCACACCGAGGGGAGAAATCCTAAGATTCGGCAGAGGCGGTGCATTGAAAGGGCCCGCTATACGCCCCGCCGCCCGCTCTTTATCCAGCTTGGTTGCCACAACCTCCGGAAGCTCGTGAGCAGACCGCAGGTTGCCGCTCACGGATGGCTCCCGCTGACCCTCGTACGGGATCCGAAAGCCCTCGGTGAACCCCTTCGCCAGGTAGACGGCGGACGCCTTGTCGGGGTAACCCCGGAGCCATTCTACCAATGTGCCCAATTTAACTGGCGTGGGGGCTAACTTCCCGAGTAGGGCCACCGGATCAAGCGGACTTCTGGACCGCGGAAGGCGCGCCGGCTCCCGATCCCCCGTCCTTCTTCCCGGAGGATCGGGTGCCGCGAAAGGGCTGACTCGAAGTCTGAGGCTGGCTGCAGGAGGACATCGCATGACTCCCGCCACATGACTCGCAGCGGTGCTCGAACCGGCACCGCCGCCGCTTACAGCCGCCCCTGTTGTAATCCCAACACACCAAGCCGATGATTTTCTTGAGAGGGGGTGCGGTGCTCGACCTCGGCCTCTCCTTCCGCTGCCGCGTGGGTGACCCCACTTGCACGATCCACGCGTCGTGAAGTTTCAAATCCCAACGAGTGGACGCATTATGCGAAGCGAGCTCTCAGAACTCCCTGTCGTACGCGAAAGCTGCTTCCTCACCGCCCCTCTCCCACGCTTGCAGCACCGTGTAGAGGTAACGGCAAAGGTGCCATCCCCTCTCAGGATAGGCACCACAAATGAGGCCGTGATATTCTGTGAAGCCCTTCAGCCAGTTCAACATGGTGCGCTCACAGGGCTGTGACTCGGATTTGTCCTTGTCCCTGCGGCTGCCGGTGTCTGCCCCTTTGTTCCTGCCCCTATCGAGCTCGAACATGTCCACGAAGTATCCGTCGAGGGCCTTCTCCCACAATTTTGCGGGGAGGTGAACCCCCGGCGGAGACTCCCCATCCTTGAACCAGCCTGGAGGCTCCCTCCGGCTCTCGCTAACGCCAGCCTCATCCAGCAAGCGTTTCGTAGTCCGCCTCCGGCTCTTCATCCACGAGGGGATTCCAGGAACGAAGGCGGACTCGATCCAAAACCACCCGTCGTGGGTGGCGCTGTCCCCGCCTTCCCTAGAAGACGACTCACCAGTGGACAGACTGTGCCGCGATGACCGCCGCCGCTTGTGCGCTGCCCGCTGCGACTTCCGGCGCCGCTTCCCGCTATGCCCCGCAGTGCTATCCCGTCTGCCGCCGTCGGAGCTCCTGCCGCGACTCCTGGAAGAACTACGAGAACGCGGAGGGGTCCGGCGACCGGGCCGCCGGGCCGTAAAAGAGGCCAAAGCTTCGGCGTACCCGGCCCAATACTCCGCAGATTTACCGGAAGCACCCTGGCCCAATGATGGGGACCGGTAACGCCTCGGGGAAGAGGTGCGGTCCAACAAGGGAGGGGGTGACCGCCGGACCCCCGGGAAAATCTGCCTCCCCTCTCCCCCCGAACAGGGCCTGCTGGAAGGCGATGAGCGTCTCCGGAGGAGTCGCTCCGGCCTCCGCAGCGGCGAGGGCGAACGGGGCCTGGGCCTCCCCCGCACGGTCCGGTCCCCCCGGTCCTGCCGCCTGCTTCCTCGGGACCCGGAGGACCAGCCGGAGCCGGAGCCGGAGCCGGAGCCGGATCCGGCCCCCCGCCGCCCCCTCCCCGCTGGGGCGACCGTGGACGTCCCCTGCTGCGCCTGGATGAGGACGAAGATGAAGCGGGACCACCGCCGCCGGAGCAGGGTTCCCTCCCACGGGGAGGCCCCGTGTCACCTCTGGGGCCCCCACGTTCCGGGGTGATCGTCACGCGCCGCGACTCCCACCGTCTGGCCCCCGGTATTTCCGAGGCCCACGCCCGGCTGGCCTGCCTGGCGCTGGCCCTCTGAGTACCCCTGGCCGAACGGCCCTGTCCGTCCCTGCATGGAGAAGGGGCCCTTCCCGAGCTCCTTTCAGGTTCACTCCCTCCCCCCCCCCCGCCTCAGACGGCGGGGGCCTGACTGGGCCCGCTGCCCGCCGGCTGGACCTGGTGGCCCGCGGGGAGTGGTCCGTTCCGCCCCGAGAGCCGCTGCTGCCCGCTCCCCCGGCGCGGCTGGAGGCGGCGCCGCCCGCCGCGTGCTCCTTGCCACCCGATGCTTCGGGGCCCCGCGGGCTGCCTCCTCGCACGGGGCCGGCCGGGCTCAGCCCGGGCCGGCGCCCCCCCCCCGCCGCCCTGCCGGGGTGGGAGGCTGCGCCTCTACCTGGCTCCCGGGCCCGCCTCCCCCGCCGGGCGCTCCCATCGCACCGTCCCCGGAGGACCTCTGAACGGCCGGCCGTTGCCGGCGAGGCATCCTCGCGCCGCTCCTCCCGCTGCAACTCCCGTGGCCTGTGTGGAGGGGGTGGGCCAACGCCCGAAGCGCCGCGTGCCTCCCCTCGACGCCCCTGGCCTACTCTGCTGCCGCGCCGGGACAGGTCTGTCCCCGGCAGCGGCTGGCGCGGAAGAGGGCTGGCACCTGCGCGCTCGACCTTATAAGGCCGAGCGCCCCGCCCTTCTACAGGCCGCGCCTGATGACGCCTGCGGGAGCCGCGTCACTGCCGGGCGCCCCCGCAGCGTCAACGGCGGCCGCGGCAAACTGCGGCCGCTATTTACAACATGGCTGCCATGAGAAAGGGAGGAATCAACTACAAAATGGCTGCCTAGGGAAGGGGAGGAATCAGCTTCAAAAAGGCTGACTAGGGGAAGGGGAGGAGTCAGCTACAAAATGGCTGCCATGAGAAGGGGAGGAGTCAGCTACAAAATGGCTGCCATGAGAAGGGGAGGAGTCAGCTACAAAATAGTTGCCATGTGTCAGCTACAAAATGTCTGCCATAGAAAGGGGAGGAATCAGCTACAAAATGGATGCCATGAGAAAAGGAGGAGTGAGTTACAAAATGGCTGCCATGAGAAGAGGAGGAGTCAGCTACAAATTGGCTGCCATGAGAATGGTAGGAGTCAGCTACAAAATGGCTGCCTAGAGTAGGGGAGGAGTCTGCTACAAAAGGCTTCCTAGGGAAGGGGAGGACTCAGCTACAAAATGGCTGCCATGAGAAGGGTAGGAGTCAGCTACAAAATGGCTGCCATGAGAAGGGTAGGAGTCAGCTACAAAATGGCTGCCATGAGAAGGGGAGGAGTCAGCTACAAAATGGCTGTCATAGGAAGGGGAAGAGTCAGCTCCAAAATGGCTGCCTAGGGAAGGGGTGGATTCAATTAAGTCATCTAAAAATGGCTGGCATGAGAAAGGGAGGAGTCAACTACAAAATGGCTGCCATACAAAGGGGAAGGGGAGGAGTCAGCTACAAAATGGCTGCAATGAGAAGGGGAGAAGTCAGTTACAAAATGACTGCCAAAGAAAGGGGAGGACTCAACTAAGTCAGCTACAAAATGGGTGCCATGAGCCGTCTGCAATATGGCTGCTATGAGAAGACCAGGAGTCAGCTACAAAACGGCTGCCATGGGAAGGGTAGGAGTCAGCTACAAAATGCCTGCCATGAGAAGGGTAGGAGCCAGCTACATAATGGCTGCCATGAGAAGGGGAGAAGTCAGCTACAAAATGGCTGCCATGAGAAAGGGAAGAGTCAACTACAAAATGGCTGCCATACAAAGGGGAGGAGTCAACTACACAATGGCTGCCATACAAAGGGGAGGAGTCAACTACAAAGTGGATGCCTAATGAATGGGAGGAGTCAGCTACAAAATGGCTGCCATGAGAAGGGGAGGAGTCAGCTACAAAATGGCTAACATACAAAGGGGAGGAGTCAGCTACAAAATGGTTGCCTAATGAATGGGAAGAGTCAGCTACAAAATGGATGCCATGAGAAAGGGAGGAGTCAGTTACAACATGGCTGCCATGAGAAGGGGAGGAGTCAGCTACAAAATGGCTGCCTAGGGAAGTGGAGGAGTCAGCTACAAAAAGGCTGCCTAGGGAAAGGGGAGGAATCAGCCACAAAATGGCTGCCATGAGAAGGGGTGGATTCCCATACAAAATGGCTGCCATAGGAAGGGGAGGAATCAGGTACAAAATGTCTGCCAATTGTAGGGTAGGAGTCAGCTACAAAATAGTTGCCATGTGTCAGCTACAAAATATCTGCCATAGAAAGGGGAGGAGTCAGCTCCAAAATGCCTGCCTAGTGGAGGGGAGGAGTCAGCTACAAAATGGATGCCATGAGAAAGGGAGGAGTGAGTTACAACATGGCTGCCATGAGAAGGGGAGGAGTCAGCTACAAAATGGCTGCCTAGGGAATGGGAGGAGTCAGCTAAAAATAGCTGCCATGAGAAGGGGAGGAGTCAGCTACAAAATGACTGCCATGAGAAGGGGAGGAGTCTGCTACAAAATGGTTGCCTAATGAATGGGAGGAGTTAGCTACAAAATGGCTGCCATACAAAGGGGAGGAGTCCACTACAAAATGGTTGCCTAATGAATGGGAAGAGTCAGCTACAAAATGGCTGCCATGAGAAGGGGAGGAATCAGCTACAAAATGGTTGCCTAATGAATGGGAAGAGTCAGCTACAAAATGGATGCCATGAGAAAGGGAGGAGTCAGTTAGAACATGGCTGCCATGAGAAGGGGAGGAGTCAGCTACAAAATGGCTGCCTAGGGAAGTGGAGGCGTCAGCTACAATAAGGCTGCCTAGGGAAGGGGAGGAATCAGCTACAAAATGGCTGCCATGAGAAGGGGTGGATTCCCATACAAAATGGCTGCCATAGGAAGGGGAGAAATCAGGTACAAAATGTCTGCCAATTGTAGGGTAGGAGTCAGCTACAAAATAGTTGCCCTGTGTCAGCTACAAAATATCTGCCATAGAAAGGGGAGGAGTCAGCTCCAAAATGGCTGCCTAGTGAAGGGGAGGAGTCAGCTACAAAATGGATGCCATGAGAAAGGGAGGAGTGAGTTACAACATTGCTGCCATGAGAAGGGGAGGAGTCAGCTACAAAATGGCTGCCAATTGTAGGGTAGGAGTCAGCTACAAAATAGTTGCCATGTGCCAGCTACAAAATATCTGCCATAGAAAGGGGAGGAGTCAGCTCCAAAATGGCTGCCTAGTGAAGGGGAGGAGTCAGCTACAAAATGGATGCCATGAGAAAGGGAGGAGTCAGCTACAAAATGGCTGCCATGAGAAGGGTAGGAGTCAGCTACAAAATGGCTGCCATAGGAAGGGGAGGAGTCAGCTCCAAAATGGCTGACTAGGGAATGGGAGGAGTCAACTAAGTCAGCTAAAAATGGCTGCCATGATAAAGGGAGGAGTCAACTACAAAATGGCTGCCATACCTAGGGGAGGAGTCTGATACAAAATGATTGCCTAATGAAGGGGAGGAGTCAGCTACAAAATAGATGCCATGAGAAAGGGAGGAGTCCGTTACAACATGCCTGCCATGAGAAGGGGAGGAATCAGCTACAAGATGGCTGCCTAGGGAAGGGGAGGAGTCAGCTACAAAATGGCTGCCATTAGAAGGGGAGGAGTCAGCTACAAAATGACTGCCATAGAAAGGGGAGGAGTCAGCTACAAAATGACTGCCGAAGAAAGGGGAGGAGTCAACTAAGTCAGCTACAAAATGGCTGCCATGAGTCATCTGCAATATGGCTGCTATGAGATATAGAGGAGTCAGCTACAAAATGGCTGCCATGAGAAGGGTAGGAGTCATCTACAAAATGGCTGCCATGAGAAGGGTAGGAGTCATCTACAAAATGGCTGCCATGAGAAGGGTAGGAGTCATCTACAAAATGGCTGCCATGAGAAGGGTAGGAGTCAGCTACAAAATGGCTGCCATGAGAAAGGTAGGAGTCAGCTACAAAATGGCTGCCATGAGAAAGGTAGGAGTCAGCTACAAAATGTCTGCCATGAGAAAGGGAGGAGTCAAATACAAAATGGCTGCCATAGGAAGGGGAGGAGTCAACTAAGTCAGCTAAAAATGGCTGAGATACAAAGGGGAGGAGTCAGATACAAAATAACCTGCTATGAGAAGAGGAGGAGTCAGCTACAAAATGACTGCCATGAGAAGGGGAGGAGTCTGCTACAAAATGGTTGCCTAATGAATGGGAGGAGTCAGCTACAAAATGGATGCCATGAGAAAGGGGAGGAGTCAGCTATAAAATGGATGCCTAGGGAAGGGGAGGAGTAAGCTTCAAAAAGGGTGTCTAAGGAAGGGGAGGAGTCAGGTACAAAATATCTGCCAATTGTAGGGTAGGAGTCAGCTACCAAATAGTTGAAAATGTGTCAGCTACAAAATGCCTGCTATGAGAAGAGGAGGAGGTAGCTACAAAATGGCTGCCATGAGAAGGGGAGGCTTCAGCTAAAAATGGCTGCATAGGGAAGGGGAGAAGTCAGCTACAAAATGTCATGAGACAAATGTCATGAGACAATGGCTGCCATGAGAAGGGGAGGAGTCAACTAAGTCAGCTACAAAATGGCTGCCTTGAGTCATCTGTAATATGGCTGCTATGCGAAGAAGAGGAGTCAGCTACAAAATGTCTGCCATGAGATTGGGAGTAGTCAGCTACAAAATGGCTGCCATGAGAAGGGGAGGAGTCAGCTACAAAATGACTGCCATAGAAAGGGGAGGAGTCAACTAAGTCAGCTACAAATTGGCTGCCATGAGTCATCTGCAATATGGCTGCTATGAGAAGGGTAGGAGTTAGCTACAAAATGGCTGCCATGAGAAGGGTAGGAGTCATCTACAAAATGGCTGCCATGAGAAGGGTAGGAATCAGCTACAAAATGGCTGCCATGAGAAGGGTAGGAGTCAGCTACAAAATGGCTGCCATGAGAAAGGTAGGAGTCAGCTACAAAATGGCTGCCATGAGACAGGTAGGAGTCAGCTACAAAATGTCTGCCATGAGAAAGGTAGGAGTCAGCTACAAAATGTCTGCCATGAGAAAGGGAGGAGTCAAATACAAAATGGCTGCCATAGGAAGGGGAGGACTCAGTTCCAAAATGGCTGCCTAGGGAAGGGGAGGTGTCAACTAAGTCAGCTAAAAATGGCTGAGATACAAAGGGGAGGAGTCAGATACAAAATAACCTGCTATGAGAAGAGGAGGAGTCAGCTACAAAATGACTGCCATGAGAAGGGGAGGAGTCTGCTACAAAATGGTTGCCTAATGAATGGGAGGAGTCAGCTACAAAATGGATGCCATGAGAAAGGGGAGGAGTCAGCTATAAAATGGATGCCTAGGGAAGGGGAGGAGTCAGCTTCAAAATGGCTGTCTAAGGAAGGGGAGGAGTCAGGTACAAAATATCTGCCAATTGTAGGGTAGGAGTCAGCTACCAAATAGTTGCCATGTGTCATCTACAAAATGCCTGCTATGAGAAGAGGAGGAGGTAGCTACAAAATGGCTGCCATGAAAAGGGGAGGAGTCAGCTACAAAATGGCTGCCATGAGAAGGGGAGGCTTCAGCTATAAAATGGCTGCATAGGGAAGGGGAGGAGTCAGCTACAAAATGTCATGAGACAAATGTCATGAGACAATGGCTGCCATGAGAAGGGGAGGAGTCAGCTACAAAATGGCAGCCATGAGAAGGGGAGGAGTCAACTACAAAATGGCTTCCATAGGAAGGGAAGGAGTCAACTAAGTCAGCTACAAAATGGCTGCCTTGAGTCATCTGTAATATGGCTGCTATGCGAAGAAGTGGAGTCAGCTACAAAATGTCTGCCATGAGAAGGGTAGGAGTTAGCTACAAAATGGCTGCCATGAGAAGGGTAGGAGTCGGCTACAAAATGGCTGCCATGAGAAAGGGAGGATTCAGTTACAAAATGGCTGCCATGAGAAAGGTAGGAGTCAGCTACAAAATGGCAGCCTAGGGAATGGGAGGAGTCAGCTAAAAATAGCTGCCATGAGAAGGGGAGGAGTCAGCTACAAAATGGCTGTCTAGGGAAGGGGAGGAGTCAGCTACAAAATGGCTGCCATGAGAAGGGGAGGAGTCAGCTAAAAAATGACTGCCATAGAAAGGGGAGGAGTCAACTAAGTCAGCTACAAATTGGCTGCCATGAGTCATATGCAATATGGCTGCTATGAGAAGAAGGGGAGTCAGCTACAAAATGGCTGCCATGAGAAGGGTAGGATTATCTACAAAATGGCTGCCATGAGAAGGGTAGGAGTCGGCTACCAAATGTCTGCCATGAGAATGGGAGGAGTCAGCTACAAAATGGCTGCCATGGGAAGGGGAGGATTCAGCTCCAAAATGGCTGCCTAGGGAAGAGGAGGAGTGAACTAAGTCATCTAAAAATGGCTGCCATGAGAAAGGGAGGAGTCAACTACAAAATGGCTACCATACAAAGGGGAGGAGTCAGATACAAAATGCCTGCTATGAGAAGAGGAGGACTCAGCTACAAAATGGCTGCCATGGGAAGGGGAGGAGTCAGCTACAAAATGGCTGCCATACAAAGTTGAGGAGTCAGCTACAAAATGGTTGCCTAATGAATGGCAGGAGTCAGCTACAAAATTGATGCCATGAGAAGGGGAGGAGTCAGCTACAAAATGGCTGCCATAGGAATGGAAGCTGTCAGCTCCAAAATGGCTGCCTAGGGAAGGGGAAGAGTGAACTAAGTCATCTAAAAATGAGAAAGGGAGGAGTCAGATACAAAATGCCTGCTATGAGAAGAGGAGGAGGTAGCTACAAAATGGCTGCCATTAGAAGGGGAGGAGTCAGCTACAAAATGGCTCCCTAGGGAAGGGGAGGAGTCAGCTACAAAAAGGCTGCCATGAGAAGGGGACGCTTCAGCTACAAATTGGCTGCATAGGGAAGGGGAGGAGTCAGCTACAAAATGTCATGAGACAAAAGTCATGAGACAATGGCTGCCATGAGAACGGGAGCAGTCAGCTACAAAATGGCAGCCCAGGGAATGGGAGGAGTCAGCTAAAAATGGCTGCCATGAGAAGGGGAGGAGTCAGCTACAAAATGGCTGCCATAGGAAGGGAAGGAGTCAACTAAGTCAGCTACAAATTGGCTGCCATGAGTCATCTGCAATATGGCTGCTATGAGAAGAAGAGGTGTCATCTACAAAATGGCTGCCATGAGAAGGGTAGGAGTCAGCTACAAAATGGCTGCCTAGGGAAGGGGTGGAGTCAACTAAGTCATCTAAAAATGGCTGCCATGAGAAAGGGAGGAGTCAACTACAAAATGGCTGCCATACAAAGGGGTGGAGTCAACTACAAAATGGCTGCCATACAAAGGGGAGGAGTCAACTACAAAATGGATGCCTAATGAATGGGAGGAGTCAGCTACAAAATGGCTGCCATACAAAGGGGAGGAGTCAACTACACAATGGTTGCCTAATGAATGGGAAGAGTCAGCTACAAAATGGCTGCCATGAGAAGGGGAGGATTCAGCTACAAAATGGTTGCCTAATGAATGGGAAGAGTCAGCTACAAAATGGCTCCCATGAGAAAGGGAGGAGTCAGTTAGAACATGGCTGCCATGAGAAGGGGAGGAGTCAGCTACAAAATGGCTGCCTAGGGAAGTGGAGGAGTCAGCTACAAAAAGGCTGCCTAGGGAAGGGGAGGAATCAGCTACAAAATGGCTGCCATGAGAAGGGGTTGATTCCCATACAAAATGGCTGCCATAGGAAGGGGAGGAATCAGGTACAAAATGTCTGCCAATTGTAGGGTAGGAGTCAGCTACAAAATAGTTGCCATGTGTCAGCTACAAAATATCTGCCATAGAAAGGGGAGGAGTCAGCTCCAAAATGGCTGCCTAGTGAACGGGAGGAGTCAGCTACAAAATGGATGCCATGAGAAAGGGAGGAGTCAGCTACAAAATGGCTGCCATGAGAAGGGTAGGAGTCAGCTACAAAATGGCTGCCATAGGAAGGGGAGGAGTCAGCTCCAAAATGGCTGACGAGGGTAAGGGAGGAGTCAACTAAGTCAGCTAAAAATGGCTGCCATGATAAAGGGAGGAGTCAACTACAAAATGGCTGCCATACCTAGGGGAGGAGTCTGATACAAAATGATTGCCTAATGAAGGGGAGGAGTCAGCTACAAAATAGATGCTATGAGAAAGGGAGGAGTCCGTTACAACATGCCTGCCATGAGAAGGGGAGGAATCAGCTACAAGATGGCTGGCTAGGGAAGGGGAGGTGTCAGCTACAAAATGGCTGCCATTAGAAGGGGAGGAGTCAGCTACAAAATGACTGCCATAGAAAGGGGAGGAGTCAGCTACAAAATGACTGCCAAAGAAAGGGGAGGAGTCAACTAAGTCAGCTACAAAATGGCTGCCATGAGAAGGGTAGGAGTCATCTACAAAATGGCTGCCATGAGAAGGGTAGGAGTCAGCTACAAAATGGCTGCCATGAGAAGGGTAGGAGTCAGCTACAAAATGGCTGCCATGAGAAATGTAGGAGTCAGCTACAAAATGGCTGCCATGAGAAAGGTAGGAGTCAGCTACAAAATGGCTGCCATGAGAAAGGTAGGAGTCAGCTACAAAATGTCTGCCATGAGAAAGGTAGGAGTCAGCTACAAAATGTCTGCCATGAGAAAGGGAGGAGTCAAATATAAAATGGCTGCCATAGGAAGGGGAGGACTCAGTTCCAAAATGGCTGCCTAGGGAAGGGGAGGAGTCAACTAAGTCAGCTAAAAATGGCTGAGATACAAAGGGGAGGAGTCAGATACAAAATAACCTGCTATGAGAAGAGGAGGAGTCAGCTACAAAATGACTGCCATGAGAAGGGGAGGAGTCTGCTACAAAATGGTTGCCTAATGAATGGGAAGAGTCAGCTACAAAATGGATGCCATGAGAAAGGGGAGGAGTCAGCTATAAAATGGATGCCTAGGGAAGGGGACGAGTAAGCTTCAAAAAGGGTGTCTAAGGAAGGGGAGGAGTCAGGTACAAAATATCTGCCAATTGTAGGGTAGGAGTCAGCTACCAAATAGTTGAAAATGTGTCAGCTACAAAATGCCTGCTATGAGAAGAGGAGGAGGTAGCTACAAAATGGCTGCCATGAGAAGGGGAGGAGTCAGCTACAAAATGGCTGCCATGAGAAGGGGAGGCTTCAGCTACAAAATGGCTGCATAGGGAAGGGGAGGAGTCAGCTACAAAATGTCATGAGACAAATGTCATGAGACAATGGCTGCCATGAGAAGGGGAGGAGTCAGCTACAAAATGGCTTCCATAGGAAGGGAAGGAGTCAACTAAGTCAGCTACAAAATGGCTGCCTTGAGTCATCTGTAATATGGCTGCTATGCGAAGAAGAGGAGTCAGCTACAAAATGTCTGCCATGAGAAGGGGAGTAGTCAGCTACAAAATGGCTGCCATGAGAAGGGGAGGAGTCAGCTACAAAATGACTGCCATAGAAAGGGGAGGAGTCAACTAAGTCAGCTACAAATTGGCTGCCATGAGTCATCTGCAATATGGCTGCTATGAGAACGGTAGGAGTTAGCTACAAAATGGCTGCCATGAGAAGGGTAGGAGTCATCTACAAAATGGCTGCCATGAGAAGGGTAGGAGTCAGCTACAAAATGGCTGCCATGAGAAGGGTAGGAGTCAGCTACAAAATGGCTGCCATGAGAAGGGTAGGAGTCAGCTACAAAATGGCTGCCATGAGAAGGGTAGGAGTCAGCTACAAAATGGCTGCCATGAGAAAGGTAGGAGTCAGCTACAAAATGGCTGCCATGAGAAAGGTAGGAGTCAGCTACAAAATGGCTGCCATGAGAAAGGGAGGAGTCAAATACAAAATGGCTGCCATAGGAAGGGGAGGACTCAGTTCCAAAATGGCTGCCTAGGGAAGGGGAGGAGTCAACTAAGTCAGCTAAAAATGGCTGAGATACAAAGGGGAGGAGTCAGATACAAAATAACCTGCTATGAGAAGAGGAGGAGTCAGCTACAAAATGACTGCCATGAGAAGGGGAGGAGTCTGCTACAAAATGGTTGCCTAATGAATGGGAGGAGTCAGCTACAAAATGGATGCCATGAGAAAGGGGAGGAGTCAGCTATAAAATGGATGCATAGGGAAGGGGAGGAGTCAGCTTCAAAAAGGCTGTCTAAGGAAGGGGAGGAGTCAGGTACAAAATATCTGCCAATTGTAGGGTAGGAGTCAGCTACCAAATAGTTGCCATGTGTCAGCTACAAAATGCCTGCTATGAGAAGAGGAGGAGGTAGCTACAAAATGGCTGCCATGAGAAGGGGAAGAGTCAGCTACAAAATGGCTGCCATGAGAAGGGGAGGCTTCAGCTATAAAATGGCTGCATAGGGAAGGGGAGGAGTCAGCTACAAAATGTCATGAGACAAATGTCATGAGACAATGGCTGCCATGAGAAGCGGAGGAGTCAGCTACAAAATGGCAGCCATGAGAAGGGGAGGAGTCAACTACAAAATGGCTTCCATAGGAAGGGAAGGAGTCAACTAAGTCAGCTACAAAATGGCTGCCTTGAGTCATCTGTAATATGGCTGCTATGCGAAGAAGAGGAGTCAGCTACAAAATGTCTGCCATGAGAAGGGGAGGAGTCAGCTACAAAATGGCTGCCATGAGAAGGGGAGGAGTCAGCTACCAAATGACTGCCATAGAAAGGGGAGGAGTCAACTAAGTCAGCTACAAATTGGCTGCCATGAGTCATCTGCAATATGGCTGCTATGAGAAGAAGAGGAGTCAGCTACAAAATGGCTGCCATGAGAAGGGTAGGAGTTAGCTACAAAATGGCTGCCATGAGAAAGGGAGGATTCAGTTACAAAATGGCTGCCTTGAGAAAGGTAGGAGTCAGCTACAAAATGGCAGCCTAGGGAATGGGAGGAGTCAGCTAAAAATAGCTGCCATGAGAAGGGGAGGAGTCAGCTACAAAATGGCTGCCTAGCGAAGGGGAGGAGTCAGCTACAAAATGACTGCCATAGAAAGGGGAGGAGTCAACTAAGTCAGCTACAAATTGGCTGTCATGAGTCATCTGCAATATGGCTGCTATGAGAAGAAGGGGAGTCAGCTACAAAATGGCTGCCATGAGAAGGGTAGGATTTAGCTACAAAATGGCTGCCATGAGAAGGGTAGGAGTCGGCTACCAAATGTCTGCCATGAGAATGGGAGGAGTCAGCTACAAAATGGCTGCCATGACAAGGGGAGGATTCAGCTCCAAAATGGCTGCCTAGGGAAGGGGAGGAGTGAACTAAGTCATCTAAAAATGGCTGCCATGAGAAAGGGAGGAGTCAACTACAAAATGGCTACCATACAAAGGGGAGGAGTCAGATACAAAATGCCTGCTATGAGAAGAGGAGGAGTCAGCTACAAAATGGCTGCCATGGGAAGGGGAGGAGTCAGCTACAAAATGGCTGCCATACAAAGTTGAGGAGTCAGCTACAAAATGGCTGCCTTAAGAAAGGTAGGAGTCAGCTACAAAATGGCAGCCTACGGAATGGGAGGAGTCAGCTAAAAATAGCTGCCATGAGAAGGGGAGGAGTCAGCTACAAAATGGCTGCCTAGCGAAGGGGAGGAGTCAGCTACAAAATGACTGCCATAGAAAGGGGAGGAGTCAACTAAGTCAGCTACAAATTGGCTGTCATGAGTCATCTGCAATATGGCTGCTATGAGAAGATGGGGAGTCAGCTACAAAATGGCTGCCATGAGAAGGGTAGGATTTAGCTACAAAATGGCTGCCATGAGAAGGGTAGGAGTCGGCTACCAAATGTCTGCCATGAGAATGGGAGGAGTCAGCTACAAAATGGCTGCCATGACAAGGGGAGGATTCAGCTCCAAAATGGCTGCCTAGGGAAGGGGAGGAGTGAACTAAGTCATGTAAAAATGGCTGCCATGAGAAAGGGAGGAGTCAACTACAAAATGGCTACCATACAAAGGGGAGGAGTCAGATACAAAATGCCTGCTATGAGAAGAGGAGGAGTCAGCTACAAAATGGCTGCCATGGGAAGGGGAGGAGTCAGCTACAAAATGGCTGCCATACAAAGTTGAGGAGTCAGCTACAAAATGGTTGCCTAATGAATGGCAGGAGTCAGCTACAAAATTGATGCCATGAGAAGGGGAGGAGTCAGCTACAAAATGGCTGCCATAAGTATGGAAGCTGTCAGCTCCAAAATGGCTGCCTAGGGAAGGGGAAGAGTGAACTAAGTCATCTAAAAATGAGAAAGGGAGGAGTCAGATACAAAATGCCTGCTATGAGAAGAGGAGGAGGAGGTAGCTACAAAATGGCTGCCATGAGAAGGGGAGGAGTCAGCTACAAAATGGCTGCCTAGGGAAGGGGAGGAGTCAGCTACAAAAAGGCTGCCATGAGAAGGGGACGCTTCAGCTACAAAATGGCTGCATAGGGAAGGGGAGGAGTCAGCTACAAAATGTCATGAGACAAATGTCATGAGACAATGGCTGCCATGAGAAGGGGAGGAGTCAGCTACAAAATGGCAGCCCAGGGAACGGGAGGAGTCAGCTAAAAATGGCTGCCATGAGAAGGGGAGGAGTCAGCTACAAAATGGCTGCCATAGGAAGGGAAGGAGTCAACTAAGTCAGCTACAAAATGGCTGCCATGAGTCATCTGTAATATGGCTGCTATGCGAAGAAGAGTAGTCAGGTACAAAATGGCTGCCATGAGAAGGGGAGGAGTCAGCTACAAAATGACTGCCATAGAAAGGGGAGGAGTCAACTAAGTCAGCTACAAATTGGCTGCCATGAGTCATCTGCAATATGGCTGCTATGAGAAAAAGAGGTGTCAGCTACAAAATGGCTGCCATGAGAAGGGTAGGAGTCAGCTACAAAATGGCTGCCTAGGGAAGGGGTGGAGTCAACTAAGTCATCTAAAAATGGCTGCCATGAGAAAGGGAGGAGTCAACTACAAAATGGCTGCCATACAAAGGGGTGGAATCAACTACAAAATGGCTGCCATACAAAGGGGAGGAGTCAACTACAAAATGGATGCCTAATGAATGGGAGGAGTCAGCTACAAAATGGCTGCCATACAAAGGGGAGGAGTCAACTACAAAATGGTTGCCTAATGAATGGGAAGAGTCAGCTACAAAATGGCTGCCATGAGAAGGGGAGGATTCAGCTACAAAATGGTTGCCTAATGAATGGGAAGAGTCAGCTACAAAATGGATGCCATGAGAAAGGGAGGAGTCAGTTAGAACATGGCTGCCTTGAGAAGGGGAGGAGTCAGCTACAAAATGGCTGCCTAGGGAAGTGGAGGAGTCAGCTACAAAAAGGCTGCCTAGGGAAGGGGAGGAATCAGCTACAAAATGGCTGCCATGAGAAGGGGTGGATTCACATACAAAATGGCTGCCATAGGAAGGGGAGGAATCAGGTACAAAATGTCTGCCAATTGTAGGGTAGGAGTCAGCTACAAAATAGTTGCCATGTGTCAGCTACAAAATATCTGCCATAGAAAGGGGAGGAGTCAGCTCCAAAAAGGCTGCCTAGTGAAGGGGAGGAGTCAGCTACAAAATGGATGCCATGAGAAAGGGAGGAGTGAGTTACAACATGGCTGCCATGAGAAGGGGAGGAGTCAGCTACAAAATGGCTTCCAATTGTAGGGTAGGAGTCAGCTACAAAATAGTTGCCATGTGCCAGCTACAAAATATCTGCCATAGAAAGGGGAGGAGTCAGCTACAAAATGGCTGCCTAGTGAAGGGGAGGAGTCAGCTACAAAATGGATGCCATGAGAAAGGGAGGAGTCAGCTACAAAATGGCTGCCATGAGAAGGGTAGGAGTCAGCTACAAAATGGCTGCCATAGGAAGGGGAGGAGTCAGCTCCAAAATGGCTGACTAGGGAAAGGGAGGAGTCAACTAAGTCAGCTAAAAATGGCTGCCATGATAAAGGGAGGAGTCAACTACAAAATGGCTGCCATACCTAGGGGAGGAGTCTGATACAAAATGATTGCCTAATGAAGGGGAGGAGTCAGCTACAAAATAGATGCCATGAGAAAGGGAGATGTCCGTTACAACATGCCTGCCATGAGAAGGGGAGGAATCAGCTACAAGATGGCTGCCTAGGGAAGGGGAGGAGTCAGCTACAAAATGGCTGCCATTAGAAGGGGAGGAGTCAGCTACAAAATGACTGCCATAGAAAGGGGAGGAGTCAGCTACAAAATGACTGCAGAAGAAAGGGGAGGAGTCAACTAAGTCAGCTACAAAATGGCTGCCATGAGTCATCTGCAATATGGCTGCTATGAGATATAGAGGAGTCAGCTACAAAATGGCTGCCATGAGAAGGGTAGGAGTCAGCTACAAAATGGCTGCCATGAGAAGGGTAGGAGTCAGCTACAAAATGGCTGCCATGAGAAGGGTAGGAGTCAGCTACAAAATGGCTGCCATGAGAAGGGTAGGAGTCAGCTACAAAATGTCTGCCATGAGAAAAGGAGGAGTCAAATACAAAATGGCTGCCATAGGAAGGGGAGGACTCAGTTCCAAAATGGCTGCCTAGGGAAGGGGAGGAGTCAACTAAGTCAGCTAAAAATGGCTGAGATACAAAGGGGAGGAGTCAGATACAAAATAACCTGCTATGAGAAGAGGAGGAGTCTGCTACAAAATGGTTGCCTAATGAATGGGAGGAGTCAGCTACAAAATGGATGCCATGAGAAAGGGGAGGAGTCAGCTATAAAATGGATGCCTAGGGAAGGGGAGGAGTAAGCTTCAAAAAGGCTGTCTAAGGAAGGGGAGGAGTCAGCTACAAAATGACTGCCATGAGAAGGGGAGGTGTCAGCTACAAAATGGCTGCCATGAGAAGGGTAGGAGTTAGCTACAAAATGGCTGCCATGAGAAGCGTAGGAGTCGGCTACAAAATGACTGCCATGAGAAAGGGAGGATTCAGTTACAACATGGCTGCCATGAGAAAGGTAGGAGTCAGCTACAAAATGGCAGCCTAGGGAATGGGAGGAGTCAGCTAAAAATAGCTGCCATGAGAAGGGGAGGAGTCAGCTACAAAATGGCTGCCTAGGGAAGGGGAGGAGTCAGCTACAAAATGGCTGCCATGAGAAGGGGAGGAGTCAGCTACAAAATGACTGCCATAGAAAGGGGAGGAGTCAACTAAGTCAGCTACAAATTGGCTGTCATGAGTCATCTGCAATATGGCTGCTATGAGAAGAAGGGGAGTCAGCTACAAAATGGCTGCCATGAGAAGGGTAGGATTTAGCTACAAAATGGCTGCCATGAGAAGGGTAGGAGTCGGCTACCAAATGTCTGCCATGAGAATGGGAGAATTCAGCTACAAAATGGCTGCCATGACAAGGGGAGGATTCAGCTCCAAAATGGCTGCCTAGGGAAGGGGAGGACTGAACTAAGTCATCTAAAAATGGCTGCCAAGAGAAAGAGAGGAGTCAACTACAAAATGGCTACCATACAAAGGGGAGGAGTCAGATACAAAATGCCTGCTATGAGAAGAGGAGGACTCAGCTACAAAACTGCTGCCATGGGAAGGGGAGGAGTCAGCTACAAAATGGCTGCCATACAAAGTTGAGGAGTCAGCTACAAAATGGTTGCCTAATGAATGGCAGGAGTCAGCTACAAAATTGATGCCATGAGAAGGGGAGGAGTAAGCTACAAAATGGCTGCCATAGGAAGGGAAGCTGTCAGCTCCAAAATGGCTGCCTAGGGAAGGGGAAGAGTGAACTAAGTCATCTAAAAATGAGAAAGGGAGGAGTCAGATACAAAATGCCTGCTATGAGAAGAGGAGGAGGTAGCTACAAAATGGCTGCCATGAGAAGGGGAGGAGTCAGCTACAAAATGGCTGCCCAGGGAAGGGGAGGAGTCAGCTACAAAAAGGCTGCCATGAGAAGGGGACGCTTCAGCTACAAAATGGCAGCCCAGGGAATGGGAGGAGTCAGCTAAAAAATGGCTGCCATGAGAAGGGGAGGAGTCAGCTACAAAATGGCTGCCATAGGAAGGGAAGGAGTCAACTAAGTCAGCTACAAAATGGCTGCCATGAGTCATCTGTAATATGGCTGCTATGCGAAGAAGAGGAGTCAGGTACAAAATGGCTGCCATGAGAAGGGGAGGAGTCAGCTACCAAATGACTGCCATAGAAAGGGGAGGAGTCAACTAAGTCAGCTATAAATTGGCTGCCATGAGTCATCTGCAATATGGCTGCTATGAGAAGAAGAGGTGTCAGCTACAAAATGGCTGCCATGAGAAGGGTAGGAGTTCGCTACAAAATGGCTGCCATGAGAAGCGTAGGAGTCGGCTACAAAATGGCTGCCATGAGAAAGGGAGGAATCAGTTACAACATGGCTGCCATGAGAAGGGGAGGAGTCAGCTACAAAATGGCAGCCTAGGGAATGGGAGGAGTCAGCTAAAAATAGCTGCCATGAGAAGGGGAGGAGTCAGCTACAAAATGGCTGCCTAGGGAAAGGGAGGAGTCATCTACAAAATCGCTGCCATGAGAAGGGGAGGAGTCAGCTACAAAATGACTGCCATAGAAAGGGGAGGAGTCAACTAAGTCAGCTACAAATTGGCTGCCATGAGTCATCTGCAATATGGCTGCCATGAGAAGGGTAGGATTTAGCTACAAAATGGCTGCAATGAGAAGGGTAGGAGTCGGCTACAAAATGTCTGCCATGAGAACGGAAAGAGTCAGCTACAAAATGGCTGCCATGACAAGGGGAGGAGTCAGCTACAAAATGGCTGCCATAGGAAGGGAAGGAGTCAGCTCCAAAATGGCTGCCTAGGGAATGGGAGGAGTGAACTAAGTCATCTAAAAATGGCTGCCAAATGTCTGCCATGAGAATGGGAGAATTCAGCTACAAAATGGCTGCCATGACAAGGGGAGGATTAAGCTCCAAAATGGCTGCCTAGGGAAGGAGAGGACTGAACTAAGTCATCTAAAAATGGCTGCCAAGAGAAAGGGAGGAGTCAACTACAAAATGGCTACCATACAAAGGGGAGGAGTCAGATACAAAATTCCTGCTATGAGAAGAGGAGGACTCAGCTACAAAATTGCTGCCATGGGAAGGGGAGGAGTCAGCTACAAAATGGCTGCCATGAGAAGGGGAGGAGTCAGCTACAAAATGACTGCCATAGAAAGGGGAGGAGTCAACTAAGTCAGCTACAAATTGGCTGCCATGAGTCATCTGCAATATGGCTGCTATGAGAAGAAGGGGAGTCAGCTACAAAATGGCTGCCATGAGAAGGGTAGGATTTAGCTACAAAATGGCTGCCATGAGAAGGGTAGGAGTCGGCTACCAAATGTCTGCCATGAGAATGGGAGGAGTCAGCTATAAAATGGCTGCCATGACAAGGGGAGGATTCAGCTCCAAAAAGGCTGCCTAGGGAAGGGGAGGAGTGAACTAAGTCATCTAAAAATGGCTGCCATGAGAAAGGGAGGAGTCAACTACAAAATGGCTACCATACAAAGGGGAGGAGTCAGATACAAAATGCCTGCTATGAGAAGAGGAGGAGTCAGCTACAAAATGGCTGCCATGGGAAGGGGAGGAGTCAGCTACAAAATGGCTGCCATACAAAGTTGAGGAGTCAGCTACAAAATGGTTGCCTAATGAATGGCAGGAGTCAGCTACAAAATTGATGCCATGAGAAGGGGAGGAGTCAGCTACAAAATGGCTGCCATAGGAATGGAAGCTGTCAGCTCCAAAATGGCTGCCTAGAGAAGGGGAAGAGTGAACTAAGTCATCTAAAAATGAGAAAGGGAGGAGTCAGATACAAAATGCCTGCTATGAGAAGAGGAGGAGGAGGTAGCTACAAAATGGCTGCCATGAGAAGGGGAGGAGTCAGCTACAAAATGGCTGCCATGAGAAGGGGACGCTTCAGCTACAAAATGGCTGCATAGGGAAGGGGAGGAGTCAGCTACAAAATGTCATGAGACAAATGTCATGAGACAATGGCTGCCATGAGAAGGGGAGGAGTCAGCTACAAAATGGCAGCCCAGGGAACGGGAGGAGTCAGCTAAAAATGGCTGCCATGAGAAGGGGAGGAGTCAGCTACAAAATGGCTGCCATAGGAAGGGAAGGAGTCAACTAAGTCAGCTACAAAATGGCTGCCATGAGTCATCTGTAATATGGCTGCTATGCGAAGAAGAGGAGTCAGGTACAAAATGGCTGCCATGAGAAGGGGAGGAGTCAGCTACAAAATGACTGCCATAGAAAGGGGAGGAGTCAACTAAGTCAGCTACAAATTGGCTGCCATGAGTCATCTGCAATATGGCTGCTATGAGAAGAAGAGGTGTCAGCTACAAAATGGCTGCCATGAGAAGGGTAGGAGTCAGCTACAAAATGGCTGCCTAGGGAAGGGGTGGAGTCAACTAAGTCATCTAAAAATGGCTGCCATGAGAAAGGGAGGAGTCAACTACAAAATGGCTGCCATACAAAGGGGTGGAATCAACTACAAAATGGCTGCCATACAAAGGGGAGGAGTCAACTACAAAATGGATGCCTAATGAATGGGAGGAGTCAGCTACAAAATGGCTGCCATACAAAGGGGAGGAGTCAACTACAAAATGGTTGCCTAATGAATGGGAAGAGTCAGCTACAAAATGGCTGCCATGAGAAGGGGAGGATTCAGCTACAAAATGGTTGCCTAATGAATGGGAAGAAAACAGAACCTATCCCGGGCTATATTAAACAATTCCACAATAAATACAAATAAACGTTTCTTATCTCTTCTTGTAAATTTATGTGTATAAGCACAACCAGAACGGCCTCTAGATTAAACCGTTTTCAATTTTGTTTTCCTCAGTGGTTGTCCTTCTAAAATACAAAAAATGTTACTTGGGATCCAGATACTTTTTCTGAATCGGAAATAGATACTGCAAGCTTTTCTAGTGAGGAACCACTACCTCCAAGAGGTGCTTTAAGACCCCAAAGACGCTTGCGTCAACCTAATAGATATCAATCGGATTTTCAGGGGAGCAGGAGAGGATCCCGCAAGAAATAGTCTTTAATTTATCCAATAAGACACTAACTGAAACACAAATCAAAGTTTTAAACAAAGGCCTCTCCTTTGTTCCTGTACCTAAATACAATGCCTTTCGCACCAGAGTAGACCTTTTTAAGCTCACACGTCTACTTAAATTGAAATATTATTTTCCACAGTCTACAGAGATTACACAACCAGTTAGATTTAGAGCAAAATCAACATTTATACCCTTAATAGAGGTACCTGAAATAAGCACTTTTGAAAAAATGGTACTTAGGGATTTGGAGTTACTGAAATACAGGAGAAGAAATGCCCCTTTTAATCTTACCCAAGAGGAATTTAATACTTTGCAACAGTTACAATCTGATCCAGACATTACTATAAAACCAGCTGACAAAGGAGGAGGTATAGTAGTACTTAACACAGAGGATTATAGAAATGAAGTCCTCAGGCAACTAAATGACAGAAAATATTATAAACCTGTTAATTATAGTTGTATTAATGAGATCATAAGAGTGATCAGGATTGTAATACATGAGGGCTTGGGACTTGGATATATTAATAATAATGAAGCTGCTTTTCTTGAAAACAAGTACCCAGGGATCCCTCACATATATATTTTACCAAAAATACATAAACCTGACCGTCCACCCATAGGCAGACCAATTATTTCACAATGTGGATCCTTCCTGGAACCTTTAGCCAAATTTATAGATTTTCATTTTCAGAAGCTGCTTCCAACTCAAGACACATTGTTAAAAGACACTACCCACTTTATTAACCTCATAGAAAAATTAAGGGTACCAAAAGGAGCAGTATTAATGACTATGGATGTCACATCCTTATATACCAACATTCCATTGGAAGAGGCAAGATTAGTTATACAAAATTTGTTAGACAATAGACAATTATGTATCCCACCTACACACTTTTTGCTGGATTTATTGGATTTGATTTTTGAAAATAATTACTTTGAATTTGAAGACAATTTATACTTACAAACTCATGGAGTCTCTATGGGCTCCCCGATGGCCCCGACCATCGCAAACCTCTTTATGATTTACCTTGAAAACCAGTGGTTATACAATGATATTACTAATCCATTTAAGTCTGATATTAATTTTTATACCAGATTCCTGGATGATATTTTTCTTGTTTATTTAAATCCGGACTCCATAGAACAATTCATACAATGGGTTAATAGCCAGCATTCCACAATTAAATTTATAGGTCATCATGACATGGTGGAAGTACCATTTTTAGACACTTTGGTCACTTTAAAACCAGATGGTAGATTGACCACCACATCATACAAAAAACCAACAGATCGTAACACACTCCTTCATTTCAATAGCTTTCATCCTCCCCACCTTATAAGAAATTTACCCTATGGGCAATTTTTGAGACATAAACGTATTAACTATTACTCCTCTTCTTATGAAAATGCCAGTAAGGAATTAGGTAAAGCCCTTGAACATCGTGGCTACCCACCATCTATTATCAAGCAGGCTAAAACTAGGGTAGATGCCAAGGAGAGACATGATTTATTACAGTACAATAAGAGAGTAAAAGATCAGAAATTGACCTGTGCTTTTGATTATTCATATTTTGCCACAAATATCAGAAAAATATTGTTTAAACATTGGCATTTAATCAGGGACTTACCTGGATGTGAAAATGGGTTAAGATTAGCATGGAGGCGCAACCACACTATAGGTGAACTAATTAATAAAAAACAATGTAATACTGAAACATCAGCAAGTAACTTTCCTAAAGGCAATTACAAATGTGGTACATGTGGGGTTTGTAAGTATTTGTTACCTATCAAGGAATACAGAGCAACAGGTAATGGCTTCTATGTGAGGATCAATCGTTTTATTAACTGTTCAAGTAAAAACTTGGTATACTGTATTATATGTCCATGTGCGCAATTGTACATTGGTATCACCAGCCGTCCAATTAGGGTCCGGATCCAGGAACACCAGTCCAGACTTAGACACCAGATAACAGATGCTCCGATGGTGACTCACTTCATGGAAAAAGGACACAAACCAGAAGATTTACTATTCTTTGGACTTGAACAAATCTCAACTGTTGGACACCACAAGATGGACATCAATAAGATCTTGAGACAACGTGAAAGTTTTTACATTTACTCACTGGAAACCATGAGCCCTAAAGGCTTAAACACAAATTTGGAACTTTCTTGCTTCCTGTGAGGTAGCACCTGCAAACACAAGGACTGCAAAATGATGCTGTAATTTCTTAAACTTAAGATCAATAGCCTCTATAGGGGTACCTTGGAAGAAAGTTCATTATAATTTAAATCCTAACTGATAGGCTTCATGGCCAATTGGGAGAATTTAGAGCCCTTAAAATATATTTTTACATATGTTTGGAACTCTTTGCTTTTAGATGAGACTGCAGCTTTAATTGGTATAGGTGTGGCATGGAGTAAGTTTCTCAGCTAGAGTATAATTACCAGAGGCAGTCTACAACCCAGTGGGATGAGTCTTTTGAACAGACCTCCCCAAACCTAAGAGCCAAAGGCCACATATATATAATATAATTTAAAGGTAAGATTTGGCCCTTTAGTATAATCTTTATAATTTTTATAAGTTTTACGATAATAGCCAAAAAGCTGGCTTTTGATTTATATATATATTAAAGTAACAATGACTGTATGTTTATAAAAATTATAGGAGGTATGTACTATTGTAGACTAGAATAATGACTATGTTCAGTTAAATATGTTCTCTTCTGTTTTGAAAAAATGGTTGATAAGCCTGTATTAATTGTATGCTTTTGTATTTTAGAAGGACAACCACTGAGGAAAACAAAATTGAAAACGGTTTAATCTAGAGGCCGTTCTGGTTGTGCTTATACACATAAATTTACAAGAAGAGATAAGAAACGTTTATTTGTATTTATTGTGGAATTGTTTAATATAGCCCGGGATAGGTTCTGTTTTCTGTCACAATAATTTTGAACCGTCCCTCTCTTTTCGTAATGAATGGGAAGAGTCAGCTACAAAATGGATGCCATGAGAAAGGGAGGAGTCAGTTAGAACATGGCTGCCATGAGAAGGGGAGGAGTCAGCTACAAAATGGCTGCCTAGGGAAGTGGAGGAGTCAGCTACAAAAAGGCTGCCTAGGGAAGGGGAGGAATCAGCTACAAAATGGCTGCCATGAGAAGGGGTGGATTCACATACAAAATGGCTGCCATAGGAAGGGGAGGAATCAGGTACAAAATGTCTGCCAATTGTAGGGTAGGAGTCAGCTACAAAATAGTTGCCATGTGTCAGCTACAAAATATCTGCCATAGAAAGGGGAGGAGTCAGCTCCAAAAAGGCTGCCTAGTGAAGGGGAGGAGTCAGCTACAAAATGGATGCCATGAGAAAGGGAGGAGTGAGTTACAACATGGCTGCCATGAGAAGGGGAGGAGTCAGCTACAAAATGGCTTCCAATTGTAGGGTAGGAGTCAGCTACAAAATAGTTGCCATGTGCCAGCTACAAAATATCTGCCATAGAAAGGGGAGGAGTCAGCTCCAAAATGGCTGCCTAGTGAAGGGGAGGAGTCAGCTACAAAATGGATGCCATGAGAAAGGGAGGAGTCAGCTACAAAATGGCTGCCATGAGAAGGGGAGGAGTCAGCTACAAAATGACTGCCATAGAAAGGGGAGGAGTCAACTAAGTCAGCTACAAATTGGCTGTCATGAGTCATCTGCAATATGGCTGCTATGAGAAGAAGGGGAGTCAGCTACAAAATGGCTGCCATGAGAAGGGTAGGATTTAGCTACAAAATGGCTGCCATGAGAAGGGTAGGAGTCGGCTACCAAATGTCTGCCATGAGAATGGGAGAATTCAGCTACAAAATGGCTGCCATGACAAGGGGAGGATTCAGCTCCAAAATGGCTGCCTAGGGAAGGGGAGGACTGAACTAAGTCATCTAAAAATGGCTGCCAAGAGAAAGGGAGGAGTCAACTACAAAATGGCTACCATACAAAGGGGAGGAGACAGATACAAAATTCCTGCTATGAGAAGAGGAGGACTCAGCTACAAAATTGCTGCCATGGGAAGGGGAGGAGTCAGCTACAAAATGGCTGCCATACAAAGTTGAGGAGTCAGCTACAAAATGGTTGCCTAATGAATGGCAGGAGTCAGCTACAAAATTGATGCCATGAGAAGGGGAGGAGTAAGCTACAAAATGGCTGCCATAGGAAGGGAAGCTGTCAGCTCCAAAATGGCTGCCTAGGGAAGGGGAAGAGTGAACTAAGTCATCTAAAAATGAGAAAGGGAGGAGTCAGATACAAAATGCCTGCTATGAGAAGAGGAGGAGGTAGCTACAAAATGGCTGCCATGAGAAGGGGAGGAGTCAGCTACAAAATGGCTGCCCAGGGAAGGGGAGGAGTCAGCTACAAAAAGGCTGCCATGAGAAGGCGAAGCTTCAGCTACAAAATGGCAGCCCAGGGAATGGGAGGAGTCAGCTAAAAAATGGCTGCCATGAGAAGGGGAGGAGTCAGCTACAAAATGGCTGCCATAGGAAGGGAAGGAGTCAACTAAGTCAGCTACAAAATGGCTGCCATGAGTCATCTGTAATATGGCTGCTATGCGAAGAAGAGGAGTCAGGTACAAAATGGCTGCCATGAGAAGGGGAGGAGTCAGCTACAAAATGACTGCCATAGAAAGGGGAGGAGTCAACTAAGTCAGCTACAAATTGGCTGCCATGAGTCATCTGCAATATGGCTGCTATGAGAAGAAGAGGTGTCAGCTACAAAATGGCTGCCATGAGAAGGGTAGGAGTTAGCTACAAAATGGCTGCCATGAGAAGCGTAGGAGTCGGCTACAAAATGGCTGCCATGAGAAAGGGAGGAATCAGTTACAACATGGCTGCCATGAGAAGGGGAGGAGTCAGCTACAAAATGGCAGCCTAGGGAATGGGAGGAGTCAGCTTAAAATAGCTGCCATGAGAAGGGGAGGAGTCAGCTACAAAATGGCTGCCTACGGAAAGGGAGGAGTCATCTACAAAATCGCTGCCATGAGAAGGGGAGGAGTCAGCTACAAAATGACTGCCATAGAAAGGGGAGGAGTCAACTAAGTCAGCTACAAATTGGCTGCCATGAGTCATCTGCAATATGGCTGCCATGAGAAGGGTAGGATTTAGCTACAAAATGGCTGCAATGAGAAGGGTAGGAGTCGGCTACAAAATGTCTGCCATGAGAACGGAAGGAGTCAGCTACAAAATGTCTGCCATGACAAGGGGAGGAGTCAGCCACAAAATGGCTGCCATAGGAAGGGAAGGAGTCAGCTCCAAAATGGCTGCCTAGGGAATGGGAGGAGTGAACTAAGTCATCTAAAAATGGCTGCCATGAGAAAGGGAGGAGTCAACTACAAAATGGCTACCATACAAAGGGGAGGAGTCAGATACAAATGCCTGCTATGAGAAGAGGAGGACACAGCTACAAAACGGCTGCCATGAGAAGGGGAGGAGTCAGTTACAAAATGGCTGCCATTCAAAGTTGAGGATTCAGCTTCAAAATGGTTGCCTAATGAATGGCAGGAGTCAGCTCCAAAATTGATGGCATGAGAAGGGGAGGAGTCAGCTACAAAATGGCTGCCATAGGAAGGGAAGGAGTCAGCTCCAAAATGGCTGCCTAGGGAAGGGGAGGCGTGAACTAAGTCATCTAAAAATGCATGCCATGGAAAGGGAGGAGTCAACTACAACATGGCTACCATACAAAGGGGAGGAGTCAGATACAAATGCCTGCTATGAGAAGAGGAGGACACAGCTACAAAATGGCTGCCATGAGAAGGGGAGGAGTCAGCTACAAAATGGCTGCCATAGGAAGGGAAGGAGTCAACTAAGTCAGCTACAAAATGGCTGCCATGAGTCATCTGTAATATGGCTGCTATGCGAAGAAGAGGAGTCAGGTACAAAATGGCTGCCATGAGAAGGGGAGGAGTCAGCTACAAAATGACTGCCATAGAAAGGGGAGGAGTCAACTAAGTCAGCTACAAATTGGCTGCCATGAGTCATCTGCAATATGGCTGCTAGGAGAAGAAGAGGTGTCAGCTACAAAATGGCTGCCATGAGAAGGGTAGGAGTTAGCTACAAAATGGCTGCCATGAGAAGCGTAGGAGTCGGCTACAAAATGGCTGTCATGAGAAAGGGAGGAATCAGTTACAACATGGCTGCCATGAGAAGGGGAGGAGTCAGCTACAAAATGGCAGCCTAGGGAATGGGAGGAGTCAGCTAAAAATAGCTGCCATGAGAAGGGTAGGAGTCAGCTACAAAATGGCTGCCATGAGAAGGGTAGGAGTCAGCTACAAAATGGCTGCCATGAGAAAGGTAGGAGTCAGCTACAAAATGGCTGCCATGAGAAAGGTAGGAGTCAGCTACAAAATGGCTGCCATGAGAAAGGGAGGAGTCAAATACAAAATGGCTGCCATAGGAAGGGGAGGACTCAGTTCCAAAATGGCTGCCTAGGGAAGGGGAGGAGTCAACTAAGTCAGCTAAAAATGCATGCCATGGAAAGGGAGGAGTCAACTACAACATGGCTACCATACAAAGGGGAGGAGTCAGATACAAATGCCTGCTATGAGAAGAGGAGGACACAGCTACAAAACGGCTGCCATGAGAAGGGGAGGAGTCAGCTACAAAATGGCTGCCATAGGAAGGGAAGGAGTCAACTAAGTCAGCTACAAAATGGCTGCCATGAGTCATCTGTAATATGGCTGCTATGCGAAGAAGAGGAGTCAGGTACAAAATGGCTGCCATGAGAAGGGGAGGAGTCAGCTACAAAATGACTGCCATAGAAAGGGGAGGAGTCAACTAAGTCAGCTACAAATTGGCTGCCATGAGTCATCTGCAATATGGCTGCTATGAGAAGAAGAGGTGTCAGCTACAAAATGGCTGCCATGAGAAGGGTAGGAAGTAGCTACAAAATGGCTGCCATGAGAAGCGTAGGAGTCGGCTACAAAATGGCTGTCATGAGAAAGGGAGGAATCAGTTACAACATGGCTGCCATGAGAAGGGGAGGAGTCAGCTACAAAATGGCAGCCTAGGGAATGGGAGGAGTCAGCTAAAAATAGCTGCCATGAGAAGGGTAGGAGTCAGCTACAAAATGGCTGCCATGAGAAGGGTAGGAGTCAGCTACAAAATGGCTGCCATGAAAAAGGTAGGAGTCAGCTACAAAATGGCTGCCATGAGAAAGGTAGGAGTCAGCTACAAAATGGCTGCCATGAGAAAGGGAGGAGTCAAATACAAAATGGCTGCCATAGGAAGGGGAGGACTCAGTTCCAAAATGGCTGCCTAGGGAAGGGGAGGAGTCAACTAAGTCAGCTAAAAATGGCTGAGATACAAAGGGGAGGAGTCAGATACAAAATAACCTGCTATGAGAAGAGGAGGAGTCAGCTACAAAATGACTGCCATGAGAAGGGGAGGAATCTGCTACAAAATGGTTGCCTAATGAATGGGAGGAGTCAGCTACAAAATGGATGCCATGAGAAAGGGGAGGAGTCAGCTATAAAATGGATGCCTAGGGAAGGGGAGGAGTCAGCTTCAAAAAGGCTGTCTAAGGAAGGGGAGGAGTCAGGTACAAAATATCTGCCAATTGTAGGGTAGGAGTCAGCTACCAAATACTTGCCATGTGTCAGCTACAAAATGCCTGCTATGAGAAGAGGAGGAGGTAGCTACAAAATGGCTGCCATGAGAAGGGGAAGAGTCAGCTACAAAATGGCTGCCATGAGAAGGGGAGGCTTCAGCTATAAAATGGCTGCATAGGGAAGGGGAGGAGTCAGCTACAAAATGTCATGAGACAAATGTCATGAGACAATAGAAAGGGGAGGAGTCAACTAAGTCAGCTACAAATTGGCTGCCATGAGTCATCTGCAATATGGCTGCTATGAGAAGAAGAGGAGTCAGCTACAAAATGGCTGCCATGAGAAGGGTAGGAGTTAGCTACAAAACGGCTGACATGAGAAGGGTAGGAGTCGGCTACAAAATGGCTGCCATGAGAAAGGGAGGATTCAGTTACAAAATGGCTGCCTTAAGAAAGGTAGGAGTCAGCTACAAAATGGCAGCCTAGGGAATGGGAGGAGTCAGCTAAAAATAGCTGCCATGAGAAGGGGAGGAGTCAGCTACAAAATGGCTGCCTAGGGAAGGGGAAGAGTCAGCTACAAAATGGCTGCCATGAGAAGGGGAGGAGTCAGCTACAAAATGACTGCCATAGAAAGGGGAGGAGTCAACTAAGTCAGCTACAAATTGGCTGCCATGAGTCATATGCAATATGGCTGCTATGAGAAGAAGGGGAGTCAGCTACAAAATGGCTGCCATGAGAAGGGTAGGATTTAGCTACAAAATGGCTGCCATGAGAAGGGTAGGAGTCGGCTACCAAATGTCTGCCATGAGAATGGGAGGAGTCAGCTACAAAATGGCTGCCATGACAAGGGGAGGATTCAGCTCCAAAATGGCTGCCTAGGGAAGGGGAGGAGTGAACTAAGTCATCTAAAAATGGCTGCCATGAGAAAGGGAGGAGTCAACTACAAAATGGCTACCATACAAAGGGGAGGAGTCAGATACAAAATGCCTGCTATGAGAAGAGGAGGAGTCAGCTACAAAATGGCTGCCATGGGAAGGGGAGGAGTCAGCTACAAAATGGCTGCCATACAAAGTTGAGGAGTCAGCTACAAAATGGTTGCCTAATGAATGGCAGGAGTCAGCTACAAAATTGATGCCATGAGAAGGGGAGGAGTCAGCTACAAAATGGCTGCCATAGGAATGGAAGCTGTCAGCTCCAAAATGGCTGCCTAGAGAAGGGGAAGAGTGAACTAAGTCAGCTAAAAATGGCTGAGAAAGGGAGGAGTCAGATACAAAATGCCTGCTATGAGAAGAGGAGGAGGAGGTAGCTACAAAATGGCTGCCATGAGAAGGGGAGGAGTCAGCTACAAAATGGCTGCCTAGGGAAGGGGAGGAGTCAGCTACAAAAAGGCTGCCATGAGAAGGGGACGCTTCAGCTACAAAATGGCTGCATAGGGAAGGGGAGGAGTCAGCTACAAAATGTCATGAGACAAATGTCATGAGACAATGGCTGCCATGAGAAGGGGAGGAGTCAGCTACAAAATGGCAGCCCAGGGAACGGGAGGAGTCAGCTAAAAATGGCTGCCATGAGAAGGGGAGGAGTCAGCTACAAAATGGCTGCCATAGGAAGGGAAGGAGTCAACTAAGTCAGCTACAAAATGGCTGCCATGAGTCATCTGTAATATGGCTGCTATGCGAAGAAGAGGAGTCAGGTACAAAATGGCTGCCATGAGAAGGGGAGGAGTCAGCTACAAAATGACTGCCATAGAAAGGGGAGGAGTCAACTAAGTCAGCTACAAATTGGCTGCCATGAGTCATCTGCAATATGGCTGCTATGAGAAGAAGAGGTGTCAGCTACAAAATGGCTGCCATGAGAAGGGTAGGAGTCAGCTACAAAATGGCTGCCTAGGGAAGGGGTGGAGTCAACTAAGTCATCTAAAAATGGCTGCCATGAGAAAGGGAGGAGTCAACTACAAAATGGCTGCCATACAAAGGGGTGGAATCAACTACAAAATGGCTGCCATACAAAGGGGAGGAGTCAACTACAAAATGGATGCCTAATGAATGGGAGGAGTCAGCTACAAAATGGCTGCCATACAAAGGGGAGGAGTCAACTACAAAATGGTTGCCTAATGAATGGGAAGAGTCAGCTACAAAATGGCTGCCATGAGAAGGGGAGGATTCAGCTACAAAATGGTTGCCTAATGAATGGGAAGAGTCAGCTACAAAATGGATGCCATGAGAAAGGGAGGAGTCAGTTAGAACATGGCTGCCATGAGAAGGGGAGGAGTCAGCTACAAAATGGCTGCCTAGGGAAGTGGAGGAGTCAGCTACAAAAAGGCTGCCTAGGGAAGGGGAGGAATCAGCTACAAAATGGCTGCCATGAGAAGGGGTGGATTCACATACAAAATGGCTGCCATAGGAAGGGGAGGAATCAGGTACAAAATGTCTGCCAATTGTAGGGTAGGAGTCAGCTACAAAATAGTTGCCATGTGTCAGCTACAAAATATCTGCCATAGAAAGGGGAGGAGTCAGCTCCAAAAAGGCTGCCTAGTGAAGGGGAGGAGTCAGCTACAAAATGGATGCCATGAGAAAGGGAGGAGTGAGTTACAACATGGCTGCCATGAGAAGGGGAGGAGTCAGCTACAAAATGGCTTCCAATTGTAGGGTAGGAGTCAGCTACAAAATAGTTGCCATGTGAAAGCTACAAAATATCTGCCATAGAAAGGGGAGGAGTCAGCTCCAAAATGGCTGCCTAGTGAAGGGGAGGAGTCAACTACAAAATGGATGCCATGAGAAAGGGAGGAGTCAGCTACAAAATGGCTGCCATGAGAAGGGTAGGAGTCAGCTACAAAATGGCTGCCATAGGAAGGGGAGGAGTCAGCTCCAAAATGGCTGACTATGGAAAGGGAGGAGTCAACTAAGTCAGCTAAAAATGGCTGCCATGATAAAGGGAGGAGTCAACTACGAAATGGCTGCCATACCTAGGGGAGGAGTCTGATACAAAATGATTGCCTAATGAAGGGGAGGAGTCAGCTACAAAATAGATGCCATGAGAAAGGGAGGAGTGAGTTACAACATGGCTGCCATGAGAAGGGGAGGAGTCAGCTACAAAATGGCTTCCAATTGTAGGGTAGGATGCAGGTACAAAATAGTTGCCATGTGCCAGCTACAAAATATCTGCCATAGAAAGGGGAGGAGTCAGCTCCAAAATGGCTGCCTAGTGAAGGGGAGGAGTCAGCTACAAAATGGATGCCATGAGAAAGGGAGGAGTCAGCTACAAAATGGCTGCCATGAGAAGGGTAGGAGTCAGCTACAAAATGGCTGCCATAGGAAGGGGAGGAGTCAGCTCCAAAATGGCTGAATAGGGAAAGGGAGGAGTCAACTAAGTCAGCTAAAAATGGCTGCCATGATAAAGGGAGGAGTCAACTACAAAATGGCTGCCATACCTAGGGGAGGAGTCTGATACAAAATGATTGCCTAATGAAGGGGAGGAGTCAGCTACAAAATAGATGCCATGAGAAAGGGAGGAGTCCGTTACAACATGCCTGCCATGAGAAGGGGAGGAATCAGCTACAAGATGGCTGCCTAGGGAAGGGGAGGAGTCAGCTACAAAATGGCTGCCATTAGAAGGGGAGGAGTCAGCTACAAAATGACTGCCATAGAAAGGGGAGGAGTCAGCTACAAAATGACTGCAGAAGAAAGGGGAGGAGTCAACTAAGTCAGCTACAAAATGGCTGCCATGAGTCATCTGCAATATGGCTGCTATGAGATATAGAGGAGTCAGCTACAAAATGGCTGCCATGAGAAGGGTAGGAGTCATCTACAAAATGGCTGCCATGAGAAGGGTAGGAGTCAGCTACAAAATGGCTGCCATGAGAAGGGTAGGAGTCATCTACAAAATGGCTGCCATGAGAAGGGTAGGAGTCAGCTACAAAATGGCTGCCATGAGAAGGGTAGGAGTCAGCTACAAAATGGCTGCCATGAGAAGGGTAGGAGTCAGCTACAAAATGGCTGCCATGAGAAAGGTAGGAATCAGCTACAAAATGTCTGCCATGAGAAAAGGAGGAGTCAAATACAAAATGGCTGCCATAGGAAGGGGAGGACTCAGTTCCAAAATGGCTGCCTAGGGAAGGGGAGGAGTCAACTAAGTCAGCTAAAAATGGCTGAGATACAAAGGGGAGGAGTCAGATACAAAATAACCTGCTATGAGAAGAGGAGGAGTCAGCTACAAAATAGATGCCATGAGAAAGGGAGGAGTGAGTTACAACATGGTTGCCATGAGAAGGGGAGGAGTCAGCTACAAAATGGCTGCCATAGGAAGGGGAGGAGTCAGCTCCAAAATGGCTGACTATGGAAAGGGAGGAGTCAACTAAGTCAGCTAAAAATGGCTGCCATGATAAAGGTAGGAGTCAACTACGAAATGGCTGCCATACCTAGGGGAGGAGTCTGATACAAAATGATTGCCTAATGAAGGGGAGGAGTCAGCTACAAAATAGATGCCATGAGAAAGGGAGGAGTGAGTTACAACATGGCTGCCATGAGAAGGGGAGGAGTCAGCTACAAAATGGCTTCCAATTGTAGGGTAGGATGCAGGTACAAAATAGTTGCCATGTGCCAGCTACAAAATATCTGCCATAGAAAGGGGAGGAGTCAGCTCCAAAATGGCTGCCTAGTGAAGGGGAGGAGTCAGCTACAAAATGGATGCCATGAGAAAGGGAGGAGTCAGCTACAAAATGGCTGCCATGAGAAGGGTAGGAGTCAGCTACAAAATGGCTGCCATAGGAAGGGGAGGAGTCAGCTCCAAAATGGCTGAATAGGGAAAGGGAGGAGTCAACTAAGTCAGCTAAAAATGGCTGCCATGATAAAGGGAGGAGTCAACTACAAAATGGCTGCCATACCTAGGGGAGGAGTCTGATACAAAATGATTGCCTAATGAAGGGGAGGAGTCAGCTACAAAATAGATGCCATGAGAAAGGGAGGAGTCCGTTACAACATGCCTGCCATGAGAAGGGGAGGAATCAGCTACAAGATGGCTGCCTAGGGAAGGGGAGGAGTCAGCTACAAAATGGCTGCCATTAGAAGGGGAGGAGTCAGCTACAAAATGACTGCCATAGAAAGGGGAGGAGTCAGCTACAAAATGACTGCAGAAGAAAGGGGAGGAGTCAACTAAGTCAGCTACAAAATGGCTGCCATGAGTCATCTGCAATATGGCTGCTATGAGATATAGAGGAGTCAGCTACAAAATGGCTGCCATGAGAAGGGTAGGAGTCATCTACAAAATGGCTGCCATGAGAAGGGTAGGAGTCAGCTACAAAATGGCTGCCATGAGAAGGGTAGGAGTCAGCTACAAAATGGCTGCCATGAGAAGGGTAGGAGTCAGCTACAAAATGGCTGCCATGAGAAAGGTAGGAGTCAGCTACAAAATGTCTGCCATGAGAAAAGGAGGAGTCAAATACAAAATGGCTGCCATAGGAAGGGGAGGACTCAGTTCCAAAATGGCTGCCTAGGGAAGGGGAGGAGTCAACTAAGTCAGCTAAAAATGGCTGAGATACAAAGGGGAGGAGTCAGATACAAAATAACCTGCTATGAGAAGAGGAGGAGTCAGCTACAAAATAGATGCCATGAGAAAGGGAGGAGTGAGTTACAACATGGTTGCCATGAGAAGGGGAGGAGTCAGCTACAAAATGGCTTCCAATTGTAGGGTAGGATGCAGGTACAAAATAGTTGCCATGTGCCAGCTACAAAATATCTGCCATAGAAAGGGGAGGAGTCAGCTCCAAAATGGCTGCCTAGTGAAGGGGAGGAGTCAGCTACAAAATGGATGCCATGAGAAAGGGAGGAGTCAGCTACAAAATGGCTGCCATGAGAAGGGTAGGAGTCAGCTACAAAATGGCTGCCATAGGAAGGGGAGGAGTCAGCTCCAAAATGGCTGAATAGGGAAAGGGAGGAGTCAACTAAGTCAGCTAAAAATGGCTGCCATGATAAAGGGAGGAGTCAACTACAAAATGGCTGCCATACCTAGGGGAGGAGTCTGATACAAAATGATTGCCTAATGAAGGGGAGGAGTCAGCTACAAAATAGATGCCATGAGAAAGGGAGGAGTCCGTTACAACATGCCTGCCATGAGAAGGGGAGGAATCAGCTACAAGATGGCTGCCTAGGGAAGGGGAGGAGTCAGCTACAAAATGGCTGCCATTAGAAGGGGAGGAGTCAGCTACAAAATGACTGCCATAGAAAGGGGAGGAGTCAGCTACAAAATGACTGCAGAAGAAAGGGGAGGAGTCAACTAAGTCAGCTACAAAATGGCTGCCATGAGTCATCTGCAATATGGCTGCTATGAGATATAGAGGAGTCAGCTACAAAATGGCTGCCATGAGAAGGGTAGGAGTCATCTACAAAATGGCTGCCATGAGAAGGGTAGGAGTCAGCTACAAAATGGCTGCCATGAGAAGGGTAGGAGTCAGCTACAAAATGGCTGCCATGAGAAGGGTAGGAGTCAGCTACAAAATGGCTGCCATGAGAAAGGTAGGAATCAGCTACAAAATGTCTGCCATGAGAAAAGGAGGAGTCAAATACAAAATGGCTGCCATAGGAAGGGGAGGACTCAGTTCCAAAATGGCTGCCTAGGGAAGGGGAGGAGTCAACTAAGTCAGCTAAAAATGGCTGAGATACAAAGGGGAGGAGTCAGATACAAAATAACCTGCTATGAGAAGAGGAGGAGTCAGCTACAAAATGACTGCCATGAGAAGGGGAGGAGTCTGCTACAAAATGGTTGCCTAATGAATGGGAGGAGTCAGCTACAAAATGGATGCCATGAGAAAGGGGAGGAGTCAGCTATAAAATGGATGCCTAGGGAAGGGGAGGAGTAAGCTTCAAAAAGGCTATCTAAGGAAGGGGAGGAGTCAGCTACAAAATGACTGCCATGAGAAGGGGAGGTGTCAGCTACAAAATGGCTGCCATGAGAAGGGTAGGAGTTAGCTACAAAATGGCTGCCATGAGAAGCGTAGGAGTCGGCTACAAAATGGCTGCCATGAGAAAGGGAGGATTCAGTTACAACATGGCTGCCATGAGAAAGGTAGGAGTCAGCTACAAAATGGCAGCCTAGGGAATGGGAGGAGTCAGCTAAAAATAGCTGCCATGAGAAGGGGAGGAATCAGCTACAAAATGGCTGCCTAGGGAAGGGGAGGAGTCAGCTACAAAATGGCTGCCATGAGAAGGGGAGGAGTCAGCTACAAAATGACTGCCATAGAAAGGGGAGGAGTCAACTAAGTCAGCTACAAATTGGCTGTCATGAGTCATCTGCAATATGGCTGCTATGACAAGAAGGGGATTCAGCTACAAAATGGCTGCCATGAGAAGGGTAGGATTTAGCTACAAAATGGCTGCCATGAGAAGGGTAGGAGTCGGCTACCAAATGTCTGCCATGAGAATGGGAGAATTCAGCTACAAAATGGCTGCCATGACAAGGGGAGGATTCAGCTCCAAAATGGCTGCCTAGGGAAGGGGAGGACTGAACTAAGTCATCTAAAAATGGCTGCCAAGAGAAAGGGAGGAGTCAACTACAAAATGGCTACCATACAAAGGGGAGGAGTCAGATACAAAATTCCTGCTATGAGAAGAGGAGGACTCAGCTACAAAATGGCTGCCATGGGAAGGGGAGGAGTCAGCTACAAAATGGCAGCCATACAAAGTTGAGGAGTCAGCTACAAAATGGTTGCCTAATGAATGGCAGGAGTCAGCTACAAAATTGATGCCATGAGAAGGGGAGGAGTAAGCTACAAAATGGCTGACTAGGGAAAGGGAGGAGTCAACTAAGTCAGCTAAAAATGGCTGCCATGATAAAGGGAGGAGTCAACTACAAAATGGCTGCCATACCTAGGGGAGGAGTCTGATACAAAATGATTGCCTAATGAAGGGGAGGAGTCAGCTACAAAATAGATGCCATGAGAAAGGGAGGAGTCCGTTACAACATGCCTGCCATGAGAAGGGGAGGAATCAGCTACAAGATGGCTGCCTAGGGAAGGGGAGGAGTCAGCTACAAAATGGCTGCCATTAGAAGGGGAGGAGTCAGCTACAAAATGACTGCCATAGAAAGGGGAGGAGTCAGCTACAAAATGACTGCAGAAGAAAGGGGAGGAGTCAACTAAGTCAGCTACAAAATGGCTGCCATGAGTCATCTGCAATATGGCTGCTATGAGATATAGAGGAGTCAGCTACAAAATGGCTGCCATGAGAAGGGTAGGAGTCATCTACAAAATGGCTGCCATGAGAAGGGTAGGAGTCAGCTACAAAATGGCTGCCATGAGAAGGGTAGGAGTCAGCTACAAAATGGCTGCCATGAGAAGGGTAGGAGTCAGCTACAAAATGGCTGCCATGAGAAAGGTAGGAGTCAGCTACAAAATGGCTGCCATGAGAAAGGTAGGAGTCAGCTACAAAATGTCTGCCATGAGAAAAGGAGGAGTCAAATACAAAATGGCTGCCATAGGAAGGGGAGGACTCAGTTCCAAAATGGCTGCCTAGGGAAGGGGAGGAGTCAACTAAGTCAGCTAAAAATGGCTGAGATACAAAGGGGAGGAGTCAGATACAAAATAACCTGCTATGAGAAGAGGAGGAGTCAGCTACAAAATGACTGCCATGAGAAGAGGAGGAGTCTGCTACAAAATGGTTGCCTAATGAATGGGAGGAGTCAGCTACAAAATGGATGCCATGAGAAAGGGGAGGAGTCAGCTATAAAATGGATGCCTAGGGAAGGGGAGGAGTAAGCTTCAAAAAGGCTGTCTAAGGAAGGGGAGGAGTCAGCTACAAAATGACTGCCATGAGAAGGGGAGGTGTCAGCTACAAAATGGCTGCCATGAGAAGGGTAGGAGTTAGCTACAAAATGGCTGCCATGAGAAGCGTAGGAGTCGGCTACAAAATGGCTGCCATGAGAAAGGGAGGATTCAGTTACAACATGGCTGCCATGAGAAAGGTAGGAGTCAGCTACAAAATGGCAGCCTAGGGAATGGGAGGAGTCAGCTAAAAATATCTGCCATGAGAAGGGGAGGAATCAGCTACAAAATGGCTGCCTAGGGAAGGGGAGGAGTCAGCTACAAAATGGCTGCCATGAGAAGGGGAGGAGTCAGCTAAGTCAGCTACAAATTGGCTGTCATGAGTCATCTGCAATATGGCTGCTATGAGAAGAAGGGGAGTCAGCTACAAAATGGCTGCCATGAGAAGGGTAGGATTTAGCTACAAAATGGCTGCCATGAGAAGGGTAGGAGTCGGCTACCAAATGTTTGCCATGAGAATGGGAGAATTCAGCTACAAAATGGCTGCCATGACAAGGGGAGGATTCAGCTCCAAAATGGCTGCCTAGGGAAGGGGAGGACTGAACTAAGTCATCTAAAAATGGCTGCCAAGAGAAAGGGAGGAGTCAACTACAAAATGGCTACCATACAAAGGGGAGGAGTCAGATACAAAATTCCTGCTAGGAGAAGAGGAGGACTCAGCTACAAAATGGCTGCCATGGGAAGGGGAGGAGTCAGCTACAAAATGGCTGCCATACAAAGTTGAGGAGTCAGCTACAAAATGGTTGCCTAAAGAATGGCAGGAGTCAGCTACAAAATTGATGCCATGAGAAGGGGAGGAGTAAGCTACAAAATGGCTGCCATAGGAAGGGAAGCTGTCAGCTCCAAAATGGCTGCCTAGGGAAGGGGAAGGGTGAACTAAGTCATCTAAAAATGAGAAAGGGAGGAGTCAGATACAAAATGCCTGCTATGAGAAGAGGAGGAGGTAGCTACAAAATGGCTGCCATTAGAAGGGGAGGAGTCAGCTACAAAATGGCTGCCCAGAGAAGGGGAGGAGTCAGCTACAAAAAGGCTGCCATGAGAAGGGGACGCTTCAGCTACTAAATGGCAGCCCAGGGAATGGGAGGAGTCAGCTAAAAAATGGCTGCCATGAGAAGGGGAGGAGTCAGCTACAAAATGGCTGCCATAGGAAGGGAAGGAGTCAACTAAGTCAGCTACAAAATGGCTGCCATGAGTCATCTGTAATATGGCTGCTATGCGAAGAAGAGGAGTCAGGTACAAAATGGCTGCCATGAGAAGGGGAGGAGTCAGCTACAAAATGACTGCCATAGAAAGGGGAGGAGTCAACTAAGTCAGCTACAAATTGGCTGCCATGAGTCATCTGCAATATGGCTGCTATGAGAAGAAGAGGTGTCAGCTACAAAATGGCTCCCATGAGAAGGGTAGGAGTTAGCTACAAAATGGCTGCCATGAGAAGCATAGGAGTCGGCTACAAAATGGCTGCCATGAGAAAGGGAGGAATCAGTTACAACATGGCTGCCATGAGAAGGGGAGGAGTCAGCTACAAAATGGCAGCCTAGGGAATGGGAGGAGTCAGCTAAAAATAGCTGCCATGAGAAGGGGAGGAGTCAGCTACAAAATGGCTGCCTAGGGAAAGGGAGGAGTCATCTACAAAATCGCTGCCATGAGAAGGGGAGGAGTCAGCTACAAAATGACTACAATAGAAAGGGGAGGAGTCAACTAAGTCAGCTACAAATTGGCTGCCATGAGTCATCTGCAATATGGCTGCCATGAGAAGGGTAGGATTTAGCTACAAAATGGCTGCAATGAGAAGGGTAGGAGTCGGCTACAAAATGTCTGCCATGAGAACGGAAGGAGTCAGCTACAAAATGGCTGCCATGACAAGGGGAGGAGTCAGCTACAAAATGGCTGCCATAGGAAGGGAAGGAGTCAGCTCCAAAATGGCTGCCTAGGGAATGGGAGGAGTGAACTAAGTCATCTAAAAATGTCTGCCCTGAGAAAGGGAGGAGTCAACTACAAAATGGCTACCATACAAAGGGGAGGAGTCAGATACAAATGCCTGCTATGAGAAGAGGAGGACACAGCTACAAAACGGCTGCCATGAGAAGGGGAGGAGTCAGCTACAAAATGGCTGCCATTCAAAGTTGAGGATTCAGCTCCAAAATGGTTGCCTAATGAATGGCAGGAGTCAGCTCCAAAATTGATGGCATGAGAAGGGGAGGAGTCAGCTACAAAATGGCTGCCATAGGAAGGGAAGGAGTCAGCTCCAAAATGGCTGCCTAGGGAAGGGGAGGCGTGAACTAAGTCATCTAAAAATGCATGCCATGGAAAGGGAGGAGTCAACTACAACATGGCTACCATACAAAAAGGAGGAGTCAGCTATAAATGGCTGCCATGAGAAGGGGAGGAGTCAGGTACAAAATGGCTGCCATAGGAAGGGAAGGAGTCAACTAAATCAGCTACAAAATGGCTGCCATGAGTCATCTGTAATATGGCTGCTATGCGAAGAAGAGGAGTCAGCTACAAAATGTCTGACATGAGAAGGGGAGGAGTCAGCTACAAAATGGCTGCCTAGGGAAGGGGAGGAGTCAGCTACAAAATGGCTGCCATGAGAAGGGGAGGAGTCAGCTACAAAATGACTGCCATAGAAAGGGCAGGAGTCAACTAAGTCAGCTACAAATTGGCTGCCATGAGTCATCTGCAATACAGCTGCTATGAGAAGAAGAGGAGTCAGCTACAAAATGGCTGCCATGAGAAGGGTAGGAGTTAGCTACAAAATGGCTGCCATGAGAAGGGTAGGAGTCGGGTACAAAATGGCTGCCATGAGAATGGGAGGAGTCAGCTACAAACTGGCTGCCATGAGTCATCTGCAATACAGCTGCTATGAGAAGAAGAGGAGTCAGCTACAAACAGACTGCCTAGGGAAGGGGAGGAGTTAGCTAAAAAATGGATGCCATGAGAAGGGGTGGAGTCTCATACAAAATGGCTGCTATCAGAAGGGGAGGAGTCAGCTACAAAATGGCTGACTAGGGAAGAGGAGGAGTCAACTAAGTCAGCTAGAATTGGCTCCTATGATAAAGGGAGGAGTCAACTACAAAATAGCTGCAATGAGAAAAGGAAGAGTCAGCTACAAAATGGCTGCCATGAGAAAGGTAGGAGTCAGCTACAAACTGGCTGCCATGACAAGGGGAGGAGTCAGCTACAATATGGCTGTCATATGAAGGGAAGGAGTCAGCTCCAAAATGGCTGCCTAGGGATGGGGAGGAGTGAACTAAGTCATCTAAAAATGTCTGCCATGAGAAAGGGAGGAGTCAGATGCAAAATGCCTGCTATGAGAAGAGGAGGAGTCAGCTATAAAATGGCTGCCATGAGAAAGGGAGGAGTCAGTTACAACATGGCTGCCATGAGAAGGGGAGGAGTCAGCTACAAAATGGCTGCCTAGGGAAGGGGAGGAGTCAGCTACAAAAAAGCTGCCTAGGGAAGGGGAGGAGTCAGCTACAAGATGGCTGCCATGAGAACCGGTGGAATCTCGTACAAAATGGCTGCCATAGGAAGGGGAGGAATCAGGTACAAAATGTCTGCCAATTGTAGGGTAGGATTAAGCTACAAAATAGTTGCCATGTGTCAGCTACAAAATATCTGCCATAGAAAGGAGAGGAGTCAGCTACAAAATGGCTGACTAGTGAAGGGGAGGAGTCAGCTACAAAATGGAAGCTATGAGAAAGGGAGGAGTGAGTTACAAAATGGCTGCCATGAGAAGGGGAAGAGTCAGCTACAAAATGGCTGTCATGAGAAGTGTAGGAGTCACCTACAAAATGGCTGCCATGAGAAGGGGTGGAGTCTCATACAAAATGGCTGCCATGAGAAGGGGAGGAGTCATCTACAAAATGGCTGACTAGGGAAAGGGAGGAGTCAACTAAGTCATTTAAAAATGGCCGCCATGATAAAGTGAGGAGTCAACTACAAAATGGCTGCCATACCAAGTGGAGGAGTCTGATACAAAATGGATGCCATGAGAAAGAGAGGAGTCCGTTACAACATTGCTGCCAAGAGAAGGGGAGGAGTCAGCTACAAAATGGCTGCCTAGGGAAGGGGAAGGGTCAGCTACATAATGGCTGCCATTAGAAGGGGAGGTGTCAGCTACAAAATGACTGTCATAGAAAGGGGAGGAGTCAGCTACAAATTGACTGCCAAAGAAAGGGGAGGAGTCAACTAAGTCAGCTACAAAATGGCTGCAATGAGTCATCTGCAATATGGCTGCTATGAGAAGAAGAGGAGTCATCTACAAAATGGCTGCCCTGAGAAGGGTAGGATTCAGCTACAAAATGGCTGCCATGAGAAAGGTAGGAGTCAGCTACAAAATGGCTGCCATGAGCACTCGCGGAAAACCAATATAACGCCGAACCGGAACAATATATAATTCTAAACGAACCGTTCACTGGGTACTTATCCGTACGAAAATCCCTATTGATTTACATGTTTTTACAAGGAAAAAATTGTGGAAAAATATTTCTACATCCCATAGCCTTTCCCAACCATTTAAATATTTCTCCCACAGGTCTAATACTTCCGAAAAACCAATACAACGCGCACCCGGAACAATATATAAAGGTAAACGAACCGTTCACTTGGTACTTAAACTCACGAAAATAACTATTGATTGACCAATTTTTACAATGAATAAAATGTGGAAAAAATATTTTTACATCCCATGGCCTTTCCCAACCATGTAAATTTTTTTCCCACTGGTTTAACACTTCTGAAAAACCAATACAACGCCCACCCGGATCAATATACAAAGCTAACCGAACCGTTCAGTGGGTACTGAACTGTATGAAAATCCCTATTATTTACCGGTTTTTAAAAGGAAAGAAATGTTAAAAAAAATCTTTCTACATCCCATGGTCTTTCCCAGCCACTTCAGTTTTTCACCCACAGGTCTAACACTTTCGAAAAACCATTAAAACGCCGACCCGGAACAATATATAAAGCTAAACGAACCGTTCACTGGGTACTTATCCGTACGAAAATCCCTATTGATTTACCTGTTTTTACAAGGAAATAAAATGTGAAAAAAATATTTCTACATCCCATGGCCTTTCCCAACCATGTAAATTTTTTTCCCACACGTCTAACACTTCCGAAAAACCAATAGAACGCCCACCCGGAACAACATATAAGGGTAAATTAACAGATAATTTGGCTCTTAACCGTACGAAAATACTTATTGATAGACCAGTTTTTACAAGGTAGAAATTTGAAAAAAATATTTCTACATCCTATGACCATACCCAGCCACTTGAGTTTTTCTCCCAAAGGTCCAACACTTCCGAAAAACCAACAGAACGCGGACCCGGAACAATATATATGGCTAAATGAACCGTTCACTGGGTACTTATCCGTACGAAAATCCCTATTGATTTACCTGCCTTTACAAGGAAATAAAATGTGAAAAAAATATTTCTATATGCCATGGCCTTTCCCAGCCACTTCCGTTTTTCTCCCACAGGTCTAACATTTCTGAAAAACCAATACAACAGCCTCCCGGAACAATATATAAAGGTAAACGAACCGTTCACTGGGTACTTAGCCGTACAAAAATCCCTATTGATTTACCTGTTTTTACAAGGAAATAACATGTGAAAAAAATATTTCTACATCCCATGGCCTTTCCCAACCACTTCTGTTTTTCTCCCACAGGTCTAACACTTTCGAAAAAACAATACAACACCCTCCTGGAACAATATAAAAAGCTAAACGAACCGTTCACTCTGTACTTAGACGTAAGAAAATCCCTATTGATTTACCTGATTTTACAAGGAAATAAAATGTGAAAAAAATATTTCTACATCCCATGGCCTTTCCCAGCCACTTACGTTTTTCTCCCACAGGTCTAACACTTCCGAGAAACAAATACAACGCCCACCCGGAACAATATATAAAGCTAAACGAACCGTTCACTGGGTACTTATCCGTACGAAAATCCCTATTGATTTACCTGTTTTTACAAGGAAATAAAATGTGAAAAAATATTTCTACATCCCATGTCCTTTACCAGCCACTTCAGTTTTTCTCCCACAGGTCTAACACTTCCAAAAAACCAATACAACGCCCTCCCGGAACAATATATAAAGCTAAACGAACCGTTCACTGGGTACTTATCCGGACTAAAATCCCTATTGATTTACCTGTTTTTACAAGGAAATAAAATGTGAAAAAAACATTTCTGCATCCCATGGCCTTTCCCAACCACTTCTGTTTTTCTCCCACAGGTCTAACACTTCCGAAAAACAAATACAACGCCCAACCAGAACAATATATAAAGCTAAACGAACCGTTCACTGGGTACTTATCCGTACAAAAATCCCTATTGATTTACCTGTTTTTACAAGGAATTAAAATGTGAAAAAAATATCTCTACATCCCATGGCCTTTCCCAGCCACTTCCGTTTTTCTCCCACAGGTCTAACACTTCCGAAAAACCAATACAACGCCCTCCCGGAACAATATATAAAGCTAAACGAACCGTTCACTGGGTAATTATCTGTAGGAAAATCCCTAATGATTTACCTGACTTTACAAGGAAATAAAATGTGAAAAAAATATTTCTACATCCCATGGCCTTTCCCAGGTACTTCAGTTTTTCTCCCACAGGTCTAACACTTCCGAAAAACCAATACAACGCCCTCCTGGAACAATATAAAAAGCTAAAGGAACCGTTCACTGGGTACGTAGACGTAAGAAAATCCCTATTGATTTACCTGATTTTACAAGGAAATAAAATGTGAAAAAAATATTTCTACATCCCATGGCCTTTCCCAGCCACTTCCGTTTTTCTCCCACAGGTCTAACACTTCCGAGAAACAAATACAACGCCCACCCGGAACAATATATAAAGCTAAACGAACCGTTCACTGGGTACTTATCCATACGAAAATCCCTATTGATTTACCTGTTTTTACAAGGAAATAAAATGTGAAAAAATATTTCTACATCCCATGGCCTTTCCCAACCATTTAAATTTTTCTCTTACAAGTCTAACATTTCCGAAAAACAAATACAACGCCCACCCGGAACAATATATAAAGCTAAACGAACCGTTCTCTGGTTACTTAGACGTAAGAAAATCCCTATTGATTTACCTGTTTTTACAAGGAAATAAAATGTGAAAAAAATATTTCTACATCCCATGGCCTTTACCAGCCACTTCAGTTTTTCTCCCACAGGTCTAACACTTCCGAAAAACGAATACAACGCCCAACCAGAACAATATATAAAGCTAAACGAACCGTTCACTGGGTACTTATCCGTACAAAAATCCCTATTGATTTACCTGTTTTTACAAGGAATTAAAATGTGAAAAAAATATCTCTACATCCCATGGCCTTTCCCAGCCACTTCCGTTTTTCTCCCACAGGTCTAACACTTCCGAAAAACCAATACAACGCCCTCCCGGAACAATATATAAAGCTAAACGAACCGTTCACTGGGTAATTATCTGTAGGAAAATCCCTAATGATTTACCTGCCTTTACAAGGAAATAAAATGTGAAAAAAATATTTCTACATCCCATGGCCTTTCCCAGGTACTTCAGTTTTTCTCCCACAGGTCTAACACTTCTGAAAAACCAATACAACGCCTCCCGGAACAATATAAAAAAAGCTAAACGAACCGTTCACTGGGTACTTATCCGTACGAAAATCCCTATTGATTTACCTGTTTTTACAAGGAAATAAAATGTGAAAAAAATATTTCTACATCCCATGGCCTTTCCCAGCCACTTCCGTTTTTCTCCCACAGGTCTAACACTTCCGAAAATCCAATACAACGCCCACCCGGAACAATATAAAAAGCTAAACGAACCGTTCACTGGGTACTTAGACGTAAGAAAATCCCTATTGATTTACCTGTTTTTCCAAGGAAATAAAATGTGAAAAAAATATTTCTACATCCCATGGCCTTTCCCAGGTACTTCAGTTTTTCTCCCGCAGGTCTAATACTTCCGAAAAACCAATACAACGCCCTCCCGGAACAATATAAAAAGCTAAACGAACCGTTCACTGGGTACTTATCCGTACGAAAATCCCTATTCATTTACCTGTTTTTACAAGGAAATAAAATGTGAAAAAAATATTTCTACATCCCATGGCCATTCCCAGCAACTTCCGTTTTTCTCCCACAGGTCTAACACTTCCGAAAAACCAATACAACGCCCACCCGGAACAATATATAAAGCTAAACGAACCGTTCACTGGGTACTTATCCGTAGGAAAATCCCTATTGATTTACCTGTTTTTACAAGGAAATAAAATGTGAAAACAATATTTCTACATCTGGGTACTTATCCGTACAAAAATCCCTATTGATTTACCTGTTTTTACAAGGAAATAAAATGAGAAAAAATATTTCTACATCCCATGGCCTTTCCCAGCCACTTCAGTTTTTCTCCCACAGGTCTAACACTTCCGAAAAACCAATACAACGCCCTCCCGGAACAATGTAAAAAGCTAAACGAACCGTTCACTGGGTACTTAGACGTAAGAAAATCCCTATTGATTTACCTGTTTTTACAAGGAAATAAAATGTGAAAAGAATATTTCTACATCCCATGGCCTTTCCCAGCCACTTCAGTTTTTCTCCCACAGGTCTAACACTTCCGAAAAACGAATACAACGCCCAACCAGAACAATATATAAAGCTAAACGAACCGTTCACTGGGTACTTATCCGTACAAAAATCCCTATTGATTTACCTGTTTTTACAAGGAATTAAAATGTGAAAAAAATATCTCTACATCCCATGGCCTTTCCCAGCCACTTCCGTTTTTCTCCCACAGGTCTAACACTTCCGAAAAACCAATACAACGCCCTCCCGGAACAATATATAAAGCTAAACGAACCGTTCACTGGGTAATTATCTGTAGGAAAATCCCTAATGATTTACCTGCCTTTACAAGGAAATAAAATGTGAAAAAAATATTTCTACATCCCATGGCCTTTCCCAGGTACTTCAGTTTTTCTCCCACAGGTCTAACACTTCTGAAAAACCAATACAACGCCTCCCGGAACAATATAAAAAAAGCTAAACGAACCGTTCACTGGGTACTTATCCGTACGAAAATCCCTATTGATTTACCTGTTTTTACAAGGAAATAAAATGTGAAAAAAATATTTCTACATCCCATGGCCTTTCCCAGCCACTTCCGTTTTTCTCCCACAGGTCTAACACTTCCGAAAATCCAATACAACGCCCACCCGGAACAATATAAAAAGCTAAACGAACCGTTCACTGGGTACTTAGACGTAAGAAAATCCCTATTGATTTACCTGTTTTTCCAAGGAAATAAAATGTGAAAAAAATATTTCTACATCCCATGGCCTTTCCCAGGTACTTCAGTTTTTCTCCCGCAGGTCTAATACTTCCGAAAAACCAATACAACGCCCTCCCGGAACAATATAAAAAGCTAAACGAACCGTTCACTGGGTACTTATCCGTACGAAAATCCCTATTCATTTACCTGTTTTTACAAGGAAATAAAATGTGAAAAAAATATTTCTACATCCCATGGCCATTCCCAGCAACTTCCGTTTTTCTCCCACAGGTCTAACACTTCCGAAAAACCAATACAACGCCCACCCGGAACAATATATAAAGCTAAACGAACCGTTCACTGGGTACTTATCCGTAGGAAAATCCCTATTGATTTACCTGTTTTTACAAGGAAATAAAATGTGAAAACAATATTTCTACATCTGGGTACTTATCCGTACAAAAATCCCTATTGATTTACCTGTTTTTACAAGGAAATAAAATGAGAAAAAATATTTCTACATCCCATGGCCTTTCCCAGCCACTTCAGTTTTTCTCCCACAGGTCTAACACTTCCGAAAAACCAATACAACGCCCTCCCGGAACAATGTAAAAAGCTAAACGAACCGTTCACTGGGTACTTAGACGTAAGAAAATCCCTATTGATTTACCTGTTTTTACAAGGAAATAAAATGTGAAAAGAATATTTCTACATCCCATGGCCTTTCCCAGCCACTTCAGTTTTTCTCCCACAGGTCTAACACTTCCGAAAAACCAATACAACGCCCTCCCGGAACAATGTAAAAAGCTAAACGAACCGTTCACTGGGTACTTAGACGTAAGAAAATCCCTATTGATTTACCTGTTTTTACAAGGAAATAAAATGAGAAAAAATATTTCTACATCCCATGGCCTTTCCCAGCCACTTCAGTTTTTCTCCCACAGGTCTAACACTTCCGAAAAACCAATACAACGCCCTCCCGGAACAATGTAAAAAGCTAAACGAACCGTTCACTGGGTACTTAGACGTAAGAAAATCCCTATTGATTTACCTGTTTTTACAAGGAAATAAAATGTGAAAAGAATATTTCTACATCCCATGGCCTTTCCCAGCCACTTCAGTTTTTCTCCCACAGGTCTAACACTTCCGAAAAACCAATACAACGCCCTCCCGGAACAATGTAAAAAGCTAAACGAACCGTTCACTGGGTACTTAGACGTAAGAAAATCCCTATTGATTTACCTGTTTTTACAAGGAAATAAAATGAGAAAAAATATTTCTACATCCCATGGCCTTTCCCAGCCACTTCAGTTTTTCTCCCACAGGTCTAACACTTCCGAAAAACCAATACAACGCCCTCCCGGAACAATGTAAAAAGCTAAACGAACCGTTCACTGGGTACTTAGACGTAAGAAAATCCCTATTGATTTACCTGTTTTTACAAGGAAATAAAATGTGAAAAGAATATTTCTACATCCCATGGCCTTTCCCAGCCACTTCAGTTTTTCTCCCACAGGTCTAACACTTCCGAAAAACCAATACAACGCCCTCCCGGAACAATGTAAAAAGCTAAACGAACCGTTCACTGGGTACTTAGACGTAAGAAAATCCCTATTGATTTACCTGTTTTTACAAGGAAATAAAATGTGAAAAAAATATTTCTACATCCCATGGCATTTCCCAACCATTTAAATTTTTCTCTTACAGGTCTAACACTTCCGAAAAACAAATACAACGGCCAACCGGAACAATATATAAAGCTAAACGAACCGTTCACTGGGTACTTATCCATACGAAAATCCCTATTGATTTACCTGTTTTTACAAGGAAATAAAATGTGAAAAAAATATTTCTACATCCCATGGCCTTTCCCAACCATTTAAATTTTTCTCTTACTGGTCTAACACTTCTGATAAACCAATACAACGCCCACCCGGAACAATATATAAAGCTAAACAAACCGTTCACTGGGTACTTATCCGTAGGAAAATCCCTATTGATTTACGTCCCTTTACAAGGAAATAAAATGTGAAAAAAATATTTCTACATCCCATGGCCTTTCCCAGCCACTTCAGTTTTTCTCCCACAGGTCTAACACTTCCGAAAAACCAATACAACGCCCTCCCGGAACAATGTAAAAAGCTAAACGAACCGTTCACTGGGTACTTAGACGTAAGAAATTCCCTATTGATTTACCTGTTTTTCCAAGGAAATAAAATGTGAAAAAAATATTTCTACATCCCATGGCCTTTCCCAGGTACTTCAGTTTTTCTCCCACAGGTCTAACACTTCCGAAAAACCAATACAACGCCCTCCCGGAACAATATAAAAAGCTAAACGAACCGTTCACTGGGTACTTATCCATACGAAAATCCCTATTGATTTACCTGTTTTTAAAAGGAAATAACATGTGAAAAAAATATTTCTACATCCAATGGCCTTTCCCAACCACTCCTGTTTTTCTCCCACAGGTCTAACACTTCCGAAAAACCAATACAACACCCTCCTGGAACAATATAAAAAGCTAAACGAACCGTTCACTGGGTACTTAGACGTAAGAAAATCCCTATTGATTTAGCTGTTTTTCCAAGGAAATAAAATGTGAAAAAAATATTTCTACATCCCATGGCCTTTCCCAGCCACTTCAGTTTTTCTCCCACAGGTCTAACACTTCTGAAAAACCAATACAACTCCCTCCCGGAACAATATAAAAAGCTAAACGAACCGTTCACTGGTTACTTAGACGTAAGAAAATCCCTATTGATTTACCTGGTTTTACAAGGAAATAAAATGTGAAAAAAATATTTCTACATCCCATGGCCTTTCCCAACCTTTTAAATTTTTCTCTTACAGGTCTAACACTTCCGAAAAACCAATACAACGCCCTCCAGGAACAATATATAAAGCTAAACGAACCGTTCACTGGGTACTTATCCGTAGGAAAATCCCTAATGATTTACCTGCCTTTACAAGGAAATAAAATGTGTAAAAAATATTTCTACATCCCATGGCCTTTCCCAACCACTTCCGTTTTTCTCCCACAGGTCTAACACTTCCGAAAAACCAATACAACGCCCTCCCGGAACAATATATAAAGCTAAACGAACCGTTCACTGGGTACTTATCCGTACAAAAATCCCTATTGATTTACCTGTTTTTACAAGGAAATAACATGTGAAAAAAATATTTCTACATCCCATGGCCTTTCCCAACCACTTCTGTTTTTCTCCCACAGGTCTAACACTTCCGAAAAACCAATACAACACCCTCCTGGAACAATATAAAAAGCTAAACGAACCGTTCACTAGGTACTTAGACGTAAGAAAATCCCTATTGATTTACCTGTTTCTACAAGGAAATAAAATGTGAAAAAAATATTTCTACATCCCATGGCCTTTCCCAACCATTTAAATTTTTCTCTTACAGGTCTAACACTTCCGAAAAACAAATACAACGGCCAACCGGAACAATATATAAAGCTAAACGAACCGTTCACTGGGTACTTATCCGTACGAAAATCTCTATTCATTTACCTGTTTTTACAAGGAAATAAAATGTGAAAAAAATATTTCTACATCCCATGGCCATTCCCAGCAACTTCCGTTTTTCTCCCACAGGTCTAACACTTCCGAAAAACCAATACAACGCCCACCCGGAACAATATATAAAGCTAAACGAACCGTTCACTGGGTACTTATCCGTAGGAAAATCCCTATTGATTTACCTGTTTTTACAAGGAAATAAAATGTGAAAACAATATTTCTACATCTGGGTACTTATCCGTACAAAAATCCCTATTGATTTACCTGTTTTTACAAGGAAATAAAATGAGAAAAAATATTTCTACATCCCATGGCCTTTCCCAGCCACTTCAGTTTTTCTCCCACAGGTCTAACACTTCCGAAAAACCCATACAACGCCCTCCCGGAACAATGTAAAAAGCTAAACGAACCGTTCACTGGGTACTTAGACGTAAGAAAATCCCTATTGATTTACCTGTTTTTACAAGGAAATAAAATGTGAAAAGAATATTTCTACATCCCATGGCCTTTCCCAGCCACTTCAGTTTTTCTCCAACAGGTCTAACACTTCCGAAAAACCAATACAACGCCCTCCCGGAACAATGTAAAAAGCTAAACGAACCGTTCACTGGGTACTTAGACGTAAGAAAATCCCTATTGATTTACCTGTTTTTACAAGGAAATAAAATGTGAAAAGAATATTTCTACATCCCATGGCCTTTCCCAGCCACTTCAGTTTTTCTCCAACAGGTCTAACACTTCCGAAAAACCAATACAACGCCCTCCCGGAACAATGTAAAAAGCTAAACGAACCGTTCACTGGGTACTTAGACGTAAGAAAATCCCTATTGATTTACCTGTTTTTACAAGGAAATAAAATGTGAAAAAAATATTTCTACATCCCATGGCATTTCCCAACCATTTAAATTTTTCTCTTAACAGGTCTAACACTTCCGAAAAACAAATACAACGGCCAACCGGAACAATATATAAAGCTAAACGAACCGTTCACTGGGTACTTATCCATACGAAAATCCCTATTGATTTACCTGTTTTTACAAGGAAATAAAATGTGAAAAAAATATTTCTACATCCCATGGCCTTTCCCAACCATTTAAATTTTTCTCTTACAGGTCTAACACTTCTGATAAACCAATACAACGCCCACCCGGAACAATATATAAAGCTAAACAAACCGTTCACTGGGTACTTATCCGTAGGAAAATCCCTATTGATTTACGTCCCTTTACAAGGAAATAAAATGTGAAAAAAATATTTCTACATCCCATGGCCTTTCCCAGCCACTTCAGTTTTTCTCCCACAGGTCTAACACTTCCGAAAAACCAATACAACGCCCTCCCGGAACAATGTAAAAAGCTAAACGAACCGTTCACTGGGTACTTAGACGTAAGAAATTCCCTATTGATTTACCTGTTTTTCCAAGGAAATAAAATGTGAAAAAAATATTTCTACATCCCATGGCCTTTCCCAGGTACTTCAGTTTTTCTCCCACAGGTCTAACACTTCCGAAAAACCAATACAACGCCCTCCCGGAACAATATAAAAAGCTAAACGAACCGTTCACTGGGTACTTATCCATACGAAAATCCCTATTGATTTACCTGTTTTTAAAAGGAAATAACATGTGAAAAAAATATTTCTACATCCCATGGCCTTTCCCAACCACTCCTGTTTTTCTCCCACAGGTCTAACACTTCCGAAAAACCAATACAACACCCTCCTGGAACAATATAAAAAGCTAAACGAACCGTTCACTGGGTACTTAGACGTAAGAAAATCCCTATTGATTTAGCTGTTTTTACAAGGAAATAAAATGTGAAAAAAATATTTCTACATCCCATGGCCTTTCCCAGCCACTTCAGTTTTTCTCCCACAGGTCTAACACTTCTGAAAAACCAATACAACGCCCTCCCGGAACAATATAAAAAGCTAAACGAACCGTTCACTGGTTACTTAGACGTAAGAAAATCCCTATTGATTTACCTGGTTTTACAAGGAAATAAAATGTGAAAAAAATATTTCTACATCCCATGGCCTTTCCCAACCTTTTAAATTTTTCTCTTACAGGTCTAACACTTCCGAAAAACCAATACAACGCCCTCCAGGAACAATATATAAAGCTAAACGAACCGTTCACTGGGTACTTATCCGTAGGAAAATCCCTAATGATTTACCTGCCTTTACAAGGAAATAAAATGTGTAAAAAATATTTCTACATCCCATGGCCTTTCCCAACCACTTCCGTTTTTCTCCCACAGGTCTAACACTTCCGAAAAACCAATACAACGCCCTCCCGGAACAATATATAAAGCTAAACGAACCGTTCACTGGGTACTTATCCGTACAAAAATCCCTATTGATTTACCTGTTTTTACAAGGAAATAACATGTGAAAAAAATATTTCTACATCCCATGGCCTTTCCCAACCACTTCTGTTTTTCTCCCACAGGTCTAACACTTCCGAAAAACCAATACAACACCCTCCTGGAACAATATAAAAAGCTAAACGAACCGTTCACTAGGTACTTAGACGTAAGAAAATCCCTATTGATTTACCTGTTTCTACAAGGAAATAAAATGTGAAAAAAATATTTCTACATCCCATGGCCTTTCCCAACCATTTAAATTTTTCTCTTACAGGTCTAACACTTCCGAAAAACAAATACAACGGCCAACCGGAACAATATATAAAGCTAAACGAACCGTTCACTGGGTACTTATCCGTACGACAATCCCTATTCATTTACCTGTTTTTACAAGGAAATAAAATGTGAAAAAAATATTTCTACATCCCATGGCCATTCCCAGCAACTTCCGTTTTTCTCCCACAGGTCTAACACTTCCGAAAAACCAATACAACGCCCACCCGGAACAATATATAAAGCTAAACGAACCGTTCACTGGGTACTTATCCGTAGGAAAATCCCTATTGATTTACCTGTTTTTACAAGGAAATAAAATGTGAAAACAATATTTCTACATCTGGGTACTTATCCGTACAAAAATCTCTATTGATTTACCTGTTTTTACAAGGAAATAAAATGAGAAAAAATATTTCTACATCCCATGGCCTTTCCCAGCCACTTCAGTTTTTCTCCCACAGGTCTAACACTTCCGAAAAACCAATACAACGCCCTCCCGGAACAATGTAAAAAGCTAAACGAACCGTTCACTGGGTACTTAGACGTAAGAAAATCCCTATTGATTTACCTGTTTTTACAAGGAAATAAAATGTGAAAAGAATATTTCTACATCCCATGGCCTTTCCCAGCCACTTCAGTTTTTCTCCCACAGGTCTAACACTTCCGAAAAACCAATACAACGCCCTCCCGGAACAATGTAAAAAGCTAAACGAACCGTTCACTGGGTACTTAGACATAAGAAAATCCCTATTGATTTACCTGTTTTTACAAGGAAATAAAATGAGAAAAAATATTTCTACATCCCATGGCCTTTCCCAGCCACTTCAGTTTTTCTCCCACAGGTCTAACACTTCCGAAAAACCAATACAACGCCCTCCCGGAACAATGTAAAAAGCTAAACGAACCGTTCACTGGGTACTTAGACGTAAGAAAATCCCTATTGATTTACCTGTTTTTACAAGGAAATAAAATGTGAAAAAAATATTTCTACATCCCATGGCATTTCCCAACCATTTAAATTTTTCTCTTACAGGTCTAACACTTCCGAAAAACAAATACAACGGCCAACCGGAACAATATATAAAGCTAAACGAACCGTTCACTGGGTACTTATCCATACGAAAATCCCTATTGATTTACCTGTTTTTACAAGGAAATAAAATGTGAAAAAATATTTCTACATCCCATGGCCTTTCCCAACCATTTAAATTTTTCTCTTACAGGTCTAACACTTCTGATAAACCAATACAACGCCCACCCGGAACAATATATAAAGCTAAACAAACCGTTCACTGGGTACTTATCCGTAGGAAAATCCCTAATGATTTACGTCCCTTTACAAGGAAATAAAATGTGAAAAAAATATTTCTACATCCCATGGACTTTCCCAGCAACTTCCGTTTTTCTCCCACAGGTCTAACACTTCCGAAAAACCAATACAACGCACTCCCGGAACAATATATAAAGCTAAACGAACCGTTCACTAGGTACTTATCCGTAGGAAAATCCCTATTGATTTACGTCCCTTTACAAGGAAATAAAATGTGAAAAAAATATTTCTACATCCCATGGCCTTTCCCAGCCACTTCAGTTTTTCTCCCACAGGTCTAACACTTCCGAAAAACCAATACAACGCCCTCCCGGAACAATGTAAAAAGCTAAACGAACCGTTCACTGGGTACTTAGACGTAAGAAATTCCCTATTGATTTACCTGTTTTTCCAAGGAAATAAAATGTGAAAAAAATATTTCTACATCCCATGGCCTTTCCCAGGTACTTCAGTTTTTCTCCCACAGGTCTAACACTTCCGAAAAACCAATACAACGCCCTCCCGGAACAATATAAAAAGCTAAACGAACCGTTCACTGGGTACTTATCCATACGAAAATCCCTATTGATTTACCTGTTTTTAAAAGGAAATAACATGTGAAAAAAATATTTCTACATCCCATGGCCTTTCCCAACCACTCCTGTTTTTCTCCCACAGGTCTAACACTTCCGAAAAACCAATACAAAACCCTCCTGGAACAATATAAAAAGCTAAACGAACCGTTCACTGGGTACTTAGACGTAAGAAAATCCCTATTGATTTAGCTGTTTTTACAAGGAAATAAAATGTGAAAAAAATATTTCTACATCCCATGGCCTTTCCCAGCCACTTCAGTTTTTCTCCCACAGGTCTAACACTTCTGAAAAACCAATACAACGCCCTCCCGGAACAATATAAAAAGCTAAACGAACCGTTCACTGGTTACTTAGACGTAAGAAAATCCCTATTGATTTACCTGGTTTTACAAGGAAATAAAATGTGAAAAAAATATTTCTACATCCCATGGCCTTTCCCAACCTTTTAAATTTTTCTCTTACAGGTCTAACACTTCCGAAAAACCAATACAACGCCCTCCAGGACCAATATATAAAGCTAAACGAACCGTTCACTGGGTACTTATCCGTAGGAAAATCCCTAATGATTTACCTGCCTTTACAAGGAAATAAAATGTGTAAAAAATATTTCTACATCCCATGGCCTTTCCCAACCACTTCCGTTTTTCTCCCACAGGTCTAACACTTCCGAAAAACCAATACAACGCCCTCCCGGAACAATATATAAAGCTAAACGAACCGTTCACTGGGTACTTATCCGTACAAAAATCCCTATTGATTTACCTGTTTTTACAAGGAAATAACATGTGAAAAAAATTTTTCTACATCCCATGGCCTTTCCCAACCACTTCTGTTTTTCTCCCACAGGTCTAACACTTCCGAAAAACCAATACAACACCCTCCTGGAACAATATAAAAAGCTAAACGAACCGTTCACTAGGTACTTAGACGTAAGAAAATCCCTATTGATTTACCTGTTTCTACAAGGAAATAAAATATGAAAAAAATATTTCTACATCCCATGGCCTTTCCCAACCATTTAAATTTTTCTCTTACAGGTCTAACACTTCCGAAAAACAAATACAACGGCCAACCGGAACAATATATAAAGCTAAACGAACCGTTCACTGGGTACTTATCCGTACGAAAATCCCTATTCATTTACCTGTTTTTACAAGGAAATAAAATGTGAAAAAAATATTTCTACATCCCATGGCCATTCCCAGCAATTTCCGTTTTTCTCCCACAGGTCTAACACTTCCGAAAAACCAATACAACGCCCACCCGGAACAATATATAAAGCTAAACGAACCGTTCACTGGGTACTTATCCGTAGGAAAATCCCTATTGATTTACCTGTTTTTACAAGGAAATAAAATGTGAAAACAATATTTCTACATCTGGGTACTTATCCGTACAAAAATCTCTATTGATTTACCTGTTTTTACAAGGAAATAAAATGAGAAAAAATATTTCTACATCCCATGGCCTTTCCCAGCCACTTCAGTTTTTCTCCCACAGGTCTAACACTTCCGAAAAACCAATACAACGCCCTCCCGCAACAATGTAAAAAGCTAAACGAACCGTTCACTGGGTACTTAGACGTAAGAAAATCCCTATTGATTTACCTGTTTTTACAAGGAAATAAAATGTGAAAAGAATATTTCTACATCCCATGGCCTTTCCCAGCCACTTCAGTTTTTCTCCCACAGGTCTAACACTTCCGAAAAACCAATACAACGCCCTCCCGGAACAATGTAAAAAGCTAAACGAACCGTTCACTGGGTACTTAGACATAAGAAAATCCCTATTGATTTACCTGTTTTTACAAGGAAATAAAATGAGAAAAAATATTTCTACATCCCATGGCCTTTCCCAGCCACTTCAGTTTTTCTCCCACAGGTCTAACACTTCCGAAAAACCAATACAACGCCCTCCCGGAACAATGTAAAAAGCTAAACCAACCGTTCACTGGGTACTTAGACGTAAGAAAATCCCTATTGATTTACCTGTTTTTACAAGGAAATAAAATGTGAAAAAAATATTTCTACATCCCATGGCATTTCCCAACCATTTAAATTTTTCTCTTACAGGTCTAACACTTCCGAAAAACAAATACAACGGCCAACCGGAACAATATATAAAGCTAAACGAACCGTTCACTGGGTACTTATCCATACGAAAATCCCTATTGATTTACCTGTTTTTACAAGGAAATAAAATGTGAAAAAAATATTTCTACATCCCATGGCCTTTCCCAACCATTTAAATTTTTCTCTTACAGGTCTAACACTTCTGATAAACCAATACAACGCCCACCCGGAACAATATATAAAGCTAAACAAACCGTTCACTGGGTACTTATCCGTAGGAAAATCCCTAATGATTTACGTCCCTTTACAAGGAAATAAAATGTGAAAAAAATATTTCTACATCCCATGGACTTTCCCAGCAACTTCCGTTTTTCTCCCACAGGTCTAACACTTCCGAAAAACCAATACAACGCACTCCCGGAACAATATATAAAGCTAAACGAACCGTTCACTGGGTACTTATCCGTACGAAAATCCCTATTGATTTACCTGTTTTTACAAGGAAATAACATGTGAAAAAAATATTTCTACATCCCATGGCCTTTCCCAACCACTTCTGTTTTTCTCCCACAGGTCTAACACTTCCGAAAAACCAATACAACACCCTCCTGGAACAATATAAAAAGCTAAACGAACCGTTCACTGGGTACTTAGACGTAAGAAAATCCCTATTGATTTAGCTGTTTTTACAAGGAAATAAAATGTGAAAAAAATATTTCTACATCCCATGGCCTTTCCCAGCCACTTCAGTTTTTCTCCCACAGGTCTAACACTTCCGAAAAACAAATACAACGGCCAACCGGAACAATATATAAAGCTAAACGAACCGTTCACTGGGTACTTATCCATACGAAAATCCCTATTGATTTACCTGTTTTTACAAGGAAATAAAATGTGAAAAAAATATTTCTACATCCCATGGCCTTTCCCAACCATTTAAATTTTTCTCTTACAGGTCTAACACTTCTGATAAACCAATACAACGCCCACCCGGAACAATATATAAAGCTAAACAAACCGTTCCCTGGGTACTTATCCGTAGGAAAATCCCTAATGATTTACGTCCCTTTACAAGGAAATAAAATGTGAAAAAAATATTTCTACATCCCATGGACTTTCCCAGCAACTTCCGTTTTTCTCCCACAGGTCTAACACTTCCGAAAAACCAATACAACGCACTCCCGGAACAATATATAAAGCTAAACGAACCGTTCACTGGGTACTTATCCGTAGGAAAATCCCTAAAGATTTACCTGCCTTTACAAGGAAATAAAATGTGAAAAAAATATTTCTACATCCCATGGACTTTCCCAGGTACTTCAGTTATTCTCCCACAGGTCTAACACTTCTGAAAAACCAATACAACGCCCTCCCGGAACAATATAAAAAAAGCTAAACGAACCGTTCACTGGGTACTTATCCGTACAAAAATCCCTATTGATTTACCTGTTTTTACAAGGAAATAACATGTGAAAAAAATATTTCTACATCCCATGGCCTTATCCGTACGAAAATCCCTATTGATTTACCTGTTTTTACAAGGAAATAAAATGTGAAAAAAATATTTCTACATCCCATGGCCTTTCCCAGCCACTTCCGTTTTTCTCCCACAGGTCTAACACTTCCGAAAATCCAATACAACGCCCACCCGGAACAATATAAAAAGCTAAACGAACCGTTCACTGGGTACTTAGACGTAAGAAAATCCCTATTGATTTACCTGTTTTTCCAAGGAAATAAAATGTGAAAAAAATATTTCTACATCCCATGGCCTTTCCCAGGTACTTCCGTTTTTCTCCCACAGGTCTAACACTTCCGAAAAACCAATACAACGCCCTCCCGGAACAATATAAAAAGCTAAACGAACCGTTCACTGGGTACTTATCCGTACGAAAATCCCTATTGATTTACCTGTTTTTAAAAGGAAATAACATGTGAAAAAAATATTTCTACATCCCATGGCCTTTCCCAACCACTCCTGTTTTTCTCCCACAGGTCTAACACTTCCGAAAAACCAATACAAGACCCTCCTGGAACAATATAAAAAGCTAAACGAACCGTTCCCTGGGTACTTAGACGTAAGAAAATCCCTATTGGTTTACCTGTTTTTACAAGGAAATAAAATGTGAAAAAAATATTTCTACATCCCATGGCCTTTCCCAGCCACTTCAGTTTTTCTCCCACAGGTCTAACACTTCTGAAAAACCAATACAATGCCCTCCCGGAAAAATATAAAAAGCTAAACGAACCGTTCACTGGGTACTTAGACGTAAGAAAATCCCTATTGATTTACCTGTTTTTACAAGGAAATAAAATGTGAAAAAAATATTTCTACATCCCATGGCATTTCCCAACCATTTAAATTTTTCTCTTACAGGTCTAACACTTCCGAAAAACAAATACAACGGCCAACCGGAACAATATATAAAGCTAAACGAACCGTTCACTGGGTACTTATCCATACGAAAATCCCTATTGATTTACCTGTTTTTACAAGGAAATAAAATGTGAAAAAAATATTTCTACATCCCATGGACTTTCCCAGCAACTTCCGTTTTTCTCCCACAGGTCTAACACTTCCGAAAAACCAATACAACGCACTCCCGGAACAATATATAAAGCTAAACGAACCGTTCACTGGGTACTTATCCGTAGGAAAATCCCTAAAGATTTACCTGCGTTTACAAGGAAATAAAATGTGAAAAAAATATTTCTACATCCCATGGCCTTTCCCAGGTACTTCAGTTATTCTCCCACAGGTCTAACACTTCTGAAAAACCAATACAACGCCCTCCCGGAACAATATAAAAAAAGCTAAACGAACCGTTCACTGGGTACTTATCCGTACAAAAATCCCTATTGATTTACCTGTTTTTACAAGGAAATAACATGTAAAAAAAAAAAATATTTCTACATCCCATGGCCTTTCCCAACCACTCCTGTTTTTCTCCCACAGGTCTAACACTTCCGAAAAACCAATACAACACCCTCCTGGAACAATATAAAAAGCTAAACGAACCGTTCACTGGGTACTTAGACGTAAGAAAATCCCTATTGATTTAGCTGTTTTTACAAGGAAATAAAATGTGAAAAAAATATTTCTACATCCCATGGCCTTTCCCAGGCACTTCAGTTTTTCTCCCACAGGTCTAACACTTCTGAAAAACCAATACAACGCCCTCCCGGAACAATATAAAAAGCTAAACGAACCGTTCACTGGTTACTTAGACGTAAGAAAATCCCTATTGATTTACCTGTTTTTACAAGGAAATAAAATGTGAAAAAAATATTTCTACATCCCAGGGCCTTTCCCAACCTTTTAAATTTTTCTCTTACAGGTCTAACACTTCCGAAAAACCAATACAACGCCCTCCAGGAACAATATATAAAGCTAAACGAACCGTTCACTGGGTACTTATCCGTAGGAAAATCCCTAATGATTTACCTGCCTTTACAAGGAAATAAAATGTGTAAAAAATATTTCTACATCCCATGGCCTTTCCCAACCACTTCCATTTTTCTCCCACAGGTCTAACACTTCCGAAAAACCAATACAACGCCCTCCCGGAACAATATATAAAGCTAAACGAACCGTTCACTGGGTACTTATCCGTACAAAAATCCCTATTGATTTACCTGTTTTTACAAGGAAATAACATGTGAAAAAAATATTTCTACATCCCATGGCCTTTCCCAACCACTTCTGTTTTTCTCCCACAGGTCTAACACTTCCGAAAAACCAATACAACACCCTCCTGGAACAATATAAAAAGCTAAACGAACCGTTCACTAGGTACTTAGACGTAAGAAAATCCCTATTGATTTACCTGTTTCTACAAGGAAATAAAATGTGAAAAAAATATTTCTACATCCCATGGCCTTTCCCAACCATTTAAATTTTTCTCTTACAGGTCTAACACTTCCGAAAAACAAATACAACGGCCAACCGGAACAATATATAAAGCTAAACGAACCGTTCACTGGGTACTTATCCGTACGAAAATCCCTATTCATTTACCTGTTTTTACAAGGAAATAAAATGTGAAAAAAATATTTCTACATCCCATGGCCATTCCCAGCAACTTCCGTTTTTCTCCCACAGGTCTAACACTTCCGAAAAACCAATACAACGCCCACCCGGAACAATATATAAAGCTAAACGAACCGTTCACTGGGTACTTATCCGTAGGAAAATCCCTATTGATTTACCTGTTTTTACAAGGAAATAAAATGTGAAAACAATATTTCTACATCTGGGTACTTATCCGTACAAAAATCCCTATTGATTTACCTGTTTTTACAAGGAAATAAAATGTGAAAAAATATTTCTACATCCCATGGCCTTTCCCAGGTACTTCAGTTTTTCTCCCACAGGTCTAACACTTCTGAAAAACCAATACAATGCCCTCCTGGAACAATATAAAAAGCTAAACGAACCGTTCACTGGGTACTTATCCGTACGAAAATCCCTATTGATTTACCTGTTTTTACAAGGAAATAAAATGAGAAAAAATATTTCTACATCCCATGGCCTTTCCCAGCCACTTCAGTTTTTCTCCCACAGGTCTAACACTTCCGAAAAACCAATACAACGCCCTCCCGGAACAATGTAAAAAGCTAAACGAACCGTTCACTGGGTACTTAGACGTAAGAAAATCCCTATTGATTTACCTGTTTTTACAAGGAAATAAAATGTGAAAAAAATATTTCTACATCCCATGGCCTTTCCCAGCCACTTCCGTTTTTCTCCCACAGGTCTAACACTTCCGAAAAACCAACACAACGCCCTCCCGGAACAATATATAAAGCTAAACGAACCGTTCACTGGGTACTTATCCGTACAAAAATCCCTATTGATTTACCTGTTTTTACAAGGAAATAACATGTGAAAAAAATATTTCTATATCCCATGGCCTTTCCCAACCACTTCTGTTTTTCTCCCACAGGTCTAACACTTCCGAAAAACCAATACAACGCCCACCCGGAACAATATATAAAGCTAAACGAACCGTTCACTGGGTACTTATCCGTAGAAAAAACCCTAATGATTTACCTGCCTTTACAAGGAAATAAAATGTGAAAAAAATATTTCTACATCCCATGGACTTTCCCAGGTACTTCAGTTATTCTCCCACAGGTCTAACACTTCTGAAAAACCAATACAACGCCCTCCCGGAACAATATAAAAAAAGCTAAACGAACCGTTCACTGGGTACTTATCCGTACGAAAATCCCTATTCATTTACCTGTTTTTACAAGGAAATAAAATGTGAAAAAAATATTTCTACATCCCATGGCCTTTCCCAACCTATTAAATTTTTCTCTTACAGGTCTAACACTTCCGAAAAACCAATACAACGCCCTCCAGGAACAATATATAAAGCTAAACGAACCGTTCACTGGGTACTTATCCGTAGGAAAATCCCTAATGATTTACCTGCCTTTACAAGGAAATAAAATGTGTAAAAAATATTTCTACATCCCATGGCCTTTCCCAGGTACTTCAGTTTTTCTCCCACAGGTCTAACACTTCCGAAAATCCAATACAACGCCCTCCCGGAACAATATAAAAAGCTAAACGAACCGTTCACTGGGTACTTAGACGTAAGAAAATCCCTATTTATTTACCTGTTTTTACAAGGAAATAAAATGTGAAAAGAATATTTCTACATCCCATGGCCTTTCCCAGCCACTTCAGTTTTTCTCCCACAGGTCTAACACTTCCGAAAAACCAATACAACGCCCTCCCGGAACAATGTAAAAAGCTAAACGAACCGTTCACTGGGTACTTAGACGTAAGAAAATCCCTATTGATTTACCTGTTTTTACAAGGAAATAAAATGTGAAAAAAATATTTCTACATCCCAAGGCCTTTCCCAACCATTTAAATTTTTCTCTTACAGGTCTAACACTTCCGAAAAACAAATACAACAGCCAACCGGAACAATATATAAAGCTATACGAACCGTTCACTGGGTACTTATCCGTACGAAAATCCCTATTCATTTACCTGTTTTTACAAGGAAATAAAATGTGAAAAAAATATTTCTACATCCCATGGCCATTCCCAGCAACTTCCGTTATTTTTTCCCACAGGTCTAACACTTCCGAAAAACCAATACAACTCCCACCAGGAACAATATATAAAGCTAAACGAACCGTTCACTGGGTACTTATCCGTAGGAAAATCCCTAATGATTTACCAGCCTTTACAAGGAAATAAAATGTGAAAAAAATATTTCTACATCCCATGGCCTTTCCCAGCCACTTCCGTTTTTCTCCCACAGGTCTAACACTTCCGAAAAACCAACACAACGCCCTCCCGGAACAATATATAAAGCTAAACGAACCGTTCACTGGGTACTTATCCGTAGGAAAATCCCTAATGATTTACCTGTCTTTACAAGGAAATAAAATGTGAAAAAAATATTTCTACATCCCATGGCCTTTCCCAGCCACTTCCGTTTTTCTCCCACAGGTCTAACACTTCCGAAAAACCAACACAACGCCCTCCCGGAACAATATATAAAGCTAAACGAACCGTTCACTGGGTACTTATCCGTACAAAAATCCCTATTGATTTACCTGTTTTTACAAGGAAATAACATGTGAAAAAAATATTTCTACATCCCATGGCCTTTCCCAGGTACTTCAGTTTTTCTCCCACAGGTCTAACACTTCTGAAAAACCAATACAACGCCTCCCGGAACAATATAAAAAAAGCTAAACGAACCGTTCACTGGGTACTTATCCGTACGAAAATCCCTATTGATTTACCTGTTTTTACAAGGAAATAAAATGTGAAAAAAATATTTCTACATCCCATGGCCTTTCCCAACCACTCCTGTTTTTCTCCCACAGGTCTAACACTTCCGAAAAACCAATACAACACCCTCCTGGAACAATATAAAAAGCTAAACGAACCGTTCCCTGGGTACTTAGACGTAAGAAAATCCCTATTGGTTTACCTGTTTTTACAAGGAAATAAAATGTGAAAAAAATATTTCTACATCCCATGGCCTTTCCCAGCCACTTCAGTTTTTCTCCCACAGGTCTAACACTTCTGAAAAACCAATACAACGCCCTCCCGGAAAAATATAAAAAGCTAAACGAACCGTTCACTGGGTACTTAGACGTAAGAAAATCCCTATTGATTTACCTGTTTTTACAAGGAAATAAAATGTGAAAAAAATATTTCTACATCCCATGGCATTTCCCAACCATTTAAATTTTTCTCTTACAGGTCTAACACTTCCGAAAAACAAATACAACGGCCAACCGGAACAATATATAAAGCTAAACGAACCGTTCACTGGGTACTTATCCATACGAAAATCCCTATTGATTTACCTGTTTTTACAAGGAAATAAAATGTGAAAAAAATATTTCTACATCCCATGGCCTTTCCCAACCATTTAAATTTTTCTCTTACAGGTCTAACACTTCTGATAAACCAATACAACACCCACCCGGAACAATATATAAAGCTAAACAAACCGTTCACTGGGTACTTATCCGTAGGAAAATCCCTAATGATTTACCTGCCTTTACAAGGAAATAAAATGTGAAAAAAATATTTCTACATCCCATGGACTTTCCCAGCAACTTCCGTTTTTCTCCCACAGGTCTAACACTTCCGAAAAACCAATACAACGCACTCCCGGAACAATATATAAAGCTAAACGAACCGTTCACTGGGTACTTATCCTTAGGAAAATCCCTAAAGATTTACCTGCCTTTACAAGGAAATAAAATGTGAAAAAAATATTTCTACATCCCATGGACTTTCCCAGGTACTTCAGTTATTCTCCCACAGGTCTAACACTTCTGAAAAACCAATACAACGCCCTCCCGGAACAATATAAAAAAAGCTAAACGAACCGTTCACTGGGTACTTATCCGTACAAAAATCCCTATTGATTTACCTGTTTTTACAAGGAAATAACATGTGAAAAAAATATTTCTACATCCCATGGCCTTTCCCAACCACTTCTGTTTTTCTCCCACAGGTCTAACACTTCCGAAAAACCAATACAACACCCTCCTGGAACAATATAAAAAGCTAAACGAACCGTTCACTGGGTACTTAGACGTAAGAAAATCCCTATTGATTTAGCTGTTTTTACAAGGAAATAAAATGTGAAAAAAATATTTCTACATCCCATGGCCTTTCCCAGGCACTTCAGTTTTTCTCCCACAGGTCTAACACTTCTGAAAAACCAATACAACGCCCTCCCGGAACAATATAAAAAGCTAAACGAACCGTTCACTGGTTACTTAGACGTAAGAAAATCCCTATTGATTTACCTGTTTTTACAAGGAAATAAAATGTGAAAAAAATATTTCTACATCCCAGGGCCTTTCCCAACCTTTTAAATTTTTCTCTTACAGGTCTAACACTTCCGAAAAACCAATACAACGCCCTCCAGGAACAATATATAAAGCTAAACGAACCGTTCACTGGGTACTTATCCGTAGGAAAATCCCTAATGATTTACCTGCCTTTACAAGGAAATAAAATGTGTAAAAAATATTTCTACATCCCATGGCCTTTCCCAACCACTTCCATTTTTCTCCCACAGGTCTAACACTTCCGAAAAACCAATACAACGCACTCCCGGAACAATATATAAAGCTAAACGAACCGTTCACTGGGTACTTATCCGTAGGAAAATCCCTAAAGATTTACCTGCCTTTACAAGGAAATAAAATGTGAAAAAAATATTTCTACATCCCATGGACTTTCCCAGGTACTTCAGTTATTCTCCCACAGGTCTAACACTTCTGAAAAACCAATACAACGCCCTCCCGGAACAATATAAAAAAAGCTAAACGAACCGTTCACTGGGTACTTATCCGTACAAAAATCCCTATTGATTTACCTGTTTTTACAAGGAAATAACATGTGAAAAAAATATTTCTACATCCCATGGCCTTTCCCAACCACTTCTGTTTTTCTCCCACAGGTCTAACACTTCCGAAAAACCAATACAACACCCTCCTGGAACAATATAAAAAGCTAAACGAACCGTTCACTGGGTACTTAGACGTAAGAAAATCCCTATTGATTTAGCTGTTTTTACAAGGAAATAAAATGTGAAAAAAATATTTCTACATCCCATGGCCTTTCCCAGGCACTTCAGTTTTTCTCCCACAGGTCTAACACTTCTGAAAAACCAATACAACGCCCTCCCGGAACAATATAAAAAGCTAAACGAACCGTTCACTGGTTACTTAGACGTAAGAAAATCCCTATTGATTTAGCTGTTTTTACAAGGAAATAAAATGTGAAAAAAATATTTCTACATCCCAGGGCCTTTCCCAACCTTTTAAATTTTTCTCTTACAGGTCTAACACTTCCGAAAAACCTATACAACGCCCTCCAGGAACAATATATAAAGCTAAACGAACCGTTCACTGGGTACTTATCCGTAGGAAAATCCCTAATGATTTACCTGCCTTTACAAGGAAATAAAATGTGTAAAAAATATTTCTACATCCCATGGCCTTTCCCAACCACTTCCATTTTTCTCCCACAGGTCTAACACTTCCGAAAAACCAATACAACGCCCTCCCGGAACAATATATAAAGCTAAACGAACCGTTCACTGGGTACTTATCCGTACAAAAATCCCTATTGATTTACCTGTTTTTACAAGGAAATAACATGTGAAAAAAATATTTCTACATCCCATGGCCTTTCCCAACCACTTCTGTTTTTCTCCCACAGGTCTAACACTTCCGAAAAACCAATACAACGCCCTCCCGGAACAATATATAAAGCTAAACGAACCGTTCACTGGGTACTTATCCGTACAAAAATCCCTATTGATTTACCTGTTTTTACAAGGAAATAACATGTGAAAAAAATATTTCTACATCCCATGACCTTTCCCAACCACTTCTGTTTTTCTCCCACAGGTCTAACACTTCCGAAAAACCAATACAACACCCTCCTGGAACAATATAAAAAGCTAAACGAACCGTTCACTAGGTACTTAGACGTAAGAAAATCCCTATTGATTTACCTGTTTCTACAAGGAAATAAAATGTGAAAAAAATATTTCTACATCCCATGGCCTTTCCCAACCATTTAAATTTTTCTCTTACAGGTCTAACACTTCCGAAAAACAAATACAACGGCCAACCGGAACAATATATAAAGCTAAACGAACCGTTCACTGGGTACTTATCCGTACGAAAATCCCTATTCATTTACCTGTTTTTACAAGGAAATAAAATGTGAAAAAAATATTTCTACATCCCATGGCCATTCCCAGCAACTTCCGTTTTTCTCCCACAGGTCTAACACTTCCGAAAAACCAATACAACGCCCACCCGGAACAATATATAAAGCTAAACGAACCGTTCACTGGGTACTTATCCGTAGGAAAATCCCTATTGATTTACCTGTTTTTACAAGGAAATAAAATGTGAAAACAATATTTCTACATCTGGGTACTTATCCGTACAAAAATCCCTATTGATTTACCTGTTTTTACAAGGAAATAAAATGTGAAAAAAATATTTCTACATCCCATGGCCTTTCCCAGGTACTTCAGTTTTTCTCCCACAGGTCTAACACTTCTGAAAAACCAATACAATGCCCTCCTGGAACAATATAAAAAGCTAAACGAACCGTTCACTGGGTACTTATCCGTACGAAAATCCCTATTGATTTACCTGTTTTTACAAGGAAATAAAATGAGAAAAAATATTTCTACATCCCATGGCCTTTCCCAGCCACTTCAGTTTTTCTCCCACAGGTCTAACACTTCCGAAAAACCAATACAACGCCCTCCCGGAACAATGTAAAAAGCTAAACGAACCGTTCACTGGGTACTTAGACGTAAGAAAATCCCTATTGATTTACCTGTTTTTACAAGGAAATAAAATGTGAAAAGAATATTTCTACATCCCATGGCCTTTCCCAGCCACTTCAGTTTTTCTCCCACAGGTCTAACACTTCCGAAAAACCAATACAACGCCCTCCCGGAACAATGTAAAAAGCTAAACGAACCGTTCACTGGGTACTTAGACGTAAGAAAATCCCTATTGATTTACCTGTTTTTACAAGGAAATAAAATGTGAAAAAAATATTTCTACATCCCAAGGCCTTTCCCAACCATTTAAATTTTTCTCTTACAGGTCTAACACTTCCGAAAAACAAATACAACAGCCAACCGGAACAATATATAAAGCTAAACGAACCGTTCACTGGGTACTTATCCGTACGAAAATCCCTATTCATTTACCTGTTTTTACAAGGAAATAAAATGTGAAAAAAATATTTCTACATCCCATGGCCATTCCCAGCAACTTCCGTTTTTCTCCCACAGGTCTAACACTTCCGAAAAACCAATACAACGCCCACCCGGAACAATATATAAAGCTAAACGAACCGTTCACTGGGTACTTATCCGTAGGAAAATCCCTAATGATTTACCTGTCTTTACAAGGAAATAAAATGTGAAAAAAATATTTCTACATCCCATGGCCTTTCCAAGCCACTTCCGTTTTTCTCCCACAGGTCTAACACTTCCGAAAAACCAACACAACGCCCTCCCGGAACAATATATAAAGCTAAACGAACCGTTCACTGGGTACTTATCCGTACAAAAATCCCTATTGATTTACCTGTTTTTACAAGGAAATAACATGTGAAAAAAATATTTCTATATCCCATGGCCCTTCCCAACCACTTCTGTTTTTCTCCCACAGGTCTAACACTTCCGAAAAACCAATACAACGCCCACCCGGAACAATATATAAAGCTAAACGAACCGTTCACTGGGTACTTATCCGTAGGAAAATCCCTATTGATTTACCTGTTTTTACAAGGAAATAAAATGTGAAAACAATATTTCTACATCTGGGTACTTATCCTTAAGAAAATCCCTATTGATTTACCTGTTTTTACAAGGAAATAAAATGTGAAAAAAATATTTCTACATCCCATGGCCTTTCCCAACCATTTAAATTTTTCTCTTACAGGTCTAACACTTCCGAAAAACAAATACAACGCCCACCCAGAACAATATATAAAGCTAAACGAACCGTTCACTGGGTACTTATCCGTACAAAAATCCCTATTGATTTACCTGTTTTTACAAGGAAATAAAATGTGAAAAAAATATTTCTACATCCCATGGCCTTTCCCAGGCACTTCAGTTATTCTCCCACAGGTCTAACACTTCTGAAAAACCAATACAACGCCCTCCCGGAACAATATAAAAAAAGCTAAACGAACCGTTCACTGGGTACTTATCCGTACGAAAATCCCTATTCATTTACCTGTTTTTACAAGGAAATAAAATGTGAAAAAAATATTTCTACATCCCATGGCCTTTCCCAACCTATTAAATTTTTCTCTTACAGGTCTAACACTTCCGAAAAACCAATACAACGCCCTCCAGGAACAATATATAAAGCTAAACGAACCGTTCACTGGGTACTTATCCGTAGGAAAATCCCTAATGATTTACCTGCCTTTACAAGGAAATAAAATGTGTAAAAAATATTTCTACATCCCATGTCCTTTCCCAGGTACTTCAGTTTTTCTCCCACAGGTCTAACACTTCCGAAAATCCAATACAACGCCCTCCCGGAACAATATAAAAAGCTAAACGAACCGTTCACTGGGTACTTAGACGTAAGAAAATCCCTATTTATTTACCTGTTTTTACAAGGAAATAAAATGAGAAAAAATATTTCTACATCCCATGGCCTTTCCCAGCCACTTCCGTTTTTCTCCCACAGGTCTAACACTTCCGAAAAACCAATACAACGCCCTCCCGGAACAATATAAAAAGCTAAACGAACCGTTCACTGGGTACTTAGACGTAAGAAAATCCCTATTGATTTACCTGTTTTTACAAGGAAATAAAATGTGAAAAAAATATTTCTACATCCCATGGCATTTCCCAACCATTTAAATTTTTCTCTTACAGGTCTAACACTTCCGAAAAACAAATACAACGGCCAACCGGAACAATATATAAAGCTAAACGAACCGTTCACTGGGTACTTATCCATACGAAAATCCCTATTGATTTACCTGTTTTTACAAGGAAATAAAATGTGAAAAAAATATTTCTACATCCCATGGCCTTTCCCAACCATTTAAATTTTTCTCTTACAGGTCTAACACTTCTGATAAACCAATAGAACGCCCACCCGGAACAATATATAAAGCTAAACAAACGGTTCACTGGGTACTTATCCGTAGGAAAATCCCTAATGATTTACCTGCCTTTACAAGGAAATAAAATGTGAAAAAAATATTTCTACATCCCATGGACTTTCCCAGCAACTTCCGTTTTTCTCCCACAGGTCTAACACTTCCGAAAAACCAATACAACGCACTCCCGGAACAATATATAAAGCTAAACGAACCGTTCACTGGGTACTTATCCGTAGGAAAATCCCTAAAGATTTACCTGCCTTTACAAGGAAATAAAATGTGAAAAAAATATTTCTACATCCCATGGACTTTCCCAGGTACTTCAGTTATTCTCCCACAGGTCTAACACTTCTGAAAAACCAATACAATGCCCTCCTGGAACAATATAAAAAGCTAAACGAACCGTTCACTGGGTACTTATCCGTACGAAAATCCCTATTGATTTACCTGTTTTTACAAGGAAATAAAATGAGAAAAAATATTTCTACATCCCATGGCCTTTCCCAGCCACTTCAGTTTTTCTCCCACAGGTCTAACACTTCCGAAAAACCAATACAACGCCCTCCCGGAACAATGTAAAAAGCTAAAAGAACCGTTCACTGGGTACTTAGACGTAAGAAAATCCCTATTGATTTACCTGTTTTTACAAGGAAATAAAATGTGAAAAGAATATTTCTACATCCCATGGCCTTTCCCAGCCACTTCAGTTTTTCTCCCACAGGTCTAACACTTCCGAAAAACCAATACAACGCCCTCCCGGAACAATGTAAAAAGCTAAACGAACCGTTCACTGGGTACTTAGACGTAAGAAAATCCCTATTGATTTACCTGTTTTTACAAGGAAATAAAATGTGAAAAAAATATTTCTACATCTGGGTACTTATCCGTACAAAAATCCCTATTGATTTACCTGTTTTTACAAGGAAATAAAATGTGAAAAAAATATTTCTACATCCCATGGCCTTTCCCAGCCACTTCAGTTTTTCTCCCACAGGTCTAACACTTCCGAAAAACCAATACAACGCCCTCCCGGAACAATGTAAAAAGCTAAACGAACCGTTCACTGGGTACTTAGACGTAAGAAAATCCCTATTGATTTACCTGTTTTTACAAGGAAATAAAATGTGAAAACAATATTTCTACATCTGGGTACTTATCCGTACAAAAATCCCTATTGATTTACCTGTTTTTACAAGGAAATAAAATGTGAAAAAAATATTTCTACATCCCATGGCCTTTCCCAGGTACTTCAGTTATTCTCCCACAGGTCTAACACTTCTGAAAAACCAATACAATGCCCTCCTGGAACAATATAAAAAGCTAAACGAACCGTTCACTGGGTACTTATCCGTACGAAAATCCCTATTGATTTACCTGTTTTTACAAGGAAATAAAATGAGAAAAAATATTTCTACATCCCATGGCCTTTCCCAGCCACTTCAGTTTTTCTCCCACAGGTCTAACACTTCCGAAAAACCAATACAACGCCCTCCCGGAACAATGTAAAAAGCTAAAAGAACCGTTCACTGGGTACTTAGACGTAAGAAAATCCCTATTGATTTACCTGTTTTTACAAGGAAATAAAATGTGAAAAGAATATTTCTACATCCCATGGCCTTTCCCAGCCACTTCAGTTTTTCTCCCACAGGTCTAACACTTCCGAAAAACCAATACAACGCCCTCCCGGAACAATGTAAAAAGCTAAACGAACCGTTCACTGGGTACTTAGACGTAAGAAAATCCCTATTGATTTACCTGTTTTTACAAGGAAATAAAATGTGAAAAAAATATTTCTACATCCCAAGGCCTTTCCCAACCATTTAAATTTTTCTCTTACAGGTCTAACACTTCCGAAAAACAAATACAACAGCCAACCGGAACAATATATAAAGCTAAACGAACCGTTCACTGGGTACTTATCCGTACGAAAATCCCTATTCATTTACCTGTTTTTACAAGGAAATAAAATGTGAAAAAAATATTTCTACATCCCATGGCCATTCCCAGCAACTTCCGTTTTTCTCCCACAGGTCTAACACTTCCGAAAAACCAATACAACGCCCACCCGGAACAATATATAAAGCTAAACGAACCGTTCACTGGGTACTTATCCGTAGGAAAATCCCTAATGATTTACCTGTCTTTACAAGGAAATAAAATGTGAAAAAAATATTTCTACATCCCATGGCCTTTCCCAGCCACTTCCGTTTTTCTCCCACAGGTCTAACACTTCCGAAAAACCAACACAACGCCCTCCCGGAACAATATATAAAGCTAAACGAACCGTTCACTGGGTACTTATCCGTACAAAAATCCCTATTGATTTACCTGTTTTTACAAGGAAATAACATGTGAAAAAAATATTTCTACATCCCATGGCCTTTCCCAACCACTTCTGTTTTTCTCCCACAGGTCTAACACTTCCGAAAAACCAATACAACACCCTCCTGGAACAATATAAAAAGCTAAACGAACCGTTCACTGGGTACTTAGACGTAAGAAAATCCCTATTGATTTACCTGTTTTTACAAGGAAATAAAATGTGAAAAAAATATTTCTACATCCCATGGCCTTTCCCAACCATTTAAATTTTTCTCTTACAGGTCTAACACTTCCGAAAAACAAATACAACGCCCACCCAGAACAATATATAAAGCTAAACGAACCGTTCACTGGGTACTTATCCGTACAAAAATCCCTATTGATTTACCTGTTTTTACAAGGAAATAAAATGTGAAAAAAATATTTCTACATCCCATGGCCTTTCCCAGGCACTTCCGTTTTTCTCCCACAAGTCTAACACTTCCGAAAAACCAATACAACGCCCTCCCGGAACAATATATAAAGGTAAACGAACCGTTCACTGGGTACTTATCCGTAGAAAAAACCCTAATGATTTACCTGCCTTTACAAGGAAATAAAATGTGAAAAAAATATTTCTACATCCCATGGACTTTCCCAGGTACTTCAGTTATTCTCCCACAGGTCTAACACTTCCGAAAATCCAATACAACGCCCTCCCGGAACAATATAAAAAGCTAAACGAACCGTTCACTGGGTACTTAGACGTAAGAAAATCCCTATTTATTTACCTGTTTTTACAAGGAAATAAAATGAGAAAAAATATTTCTACATCCCATGGCCTTTCCCAGCCACTTCCGTTTTTCTCCCACAGGTCTAACACTTCCGAAAAACCAATACAACACCCTCCCGGAACAATATAAAAAGCTAAACAAACCGTTCACTGGGTACTTAGACGTAAGAAAATCCCTATTGATTTACCTGTTTTTACAAGGAAATAAAATGTGAAAAAAATATTTCTACATCCCATGGCCTTTCCCAACCATTTAAATTTTTCTCTTACAGGTCTAACACTTCCGAAAAACAAATACAACGGCCAACCGGAACAATATATAAAGCTAAACGAACCGTTCACTGGGTACTTATCCGTACGAAAATCCCTATTCATTTACCTGTTTTTACTAGGAAATAAAATGTGAAAAAAATATTTCTACATCCCATGGCCATTCCCAGCAACTTCCGTTTTTCTCCCACAGGTCTAACACTTCCGAAAAACCAATACAACGCCCCCCCGGAACAATATATAAAGCTAAACGAACCGTTCACTGGGTACGTATCCGTAGGAAAATCCCTATTGATTTACCTGTTTTTACAAGGAAATAAAATGTGAAAACAATATTTCTACATCTGGGTACTTATCCGTACAAAAATCCCTATTGATTTACCTGTTTTTACAAGGAAATAAAATGTGAAAAAAATATTTCTACATCCCATGGCCTTTCCCAGCCACTTCCGTTTTTCTCCCACAGGTCTAACACTTCCGAAAAACCAACACAACGCCCTCCCGGAACAATATATAAAGCTAAACGAACCGTTCACTGGGTACTTATCCGTAGGAAAATCCCTAATGATTTACCTGCCTTTACAAGGAAATAAAATGTGAAAAAAATATTTCTACATCCCATGGCCTTTCCCAACCATTTAAATTTTTCTCTTACAGGTCTAACACTTCCGAAAAACAAATACAACGCCCACCCAGAACAATATATAAAGCTAAACGAACCGTTCACTGGGTACATATCCGTACAAAAATCCCTATTGATTTACCTGTTTTTACAAGGAAATAAAATGTGAAAAAAATATTTCTACATCCCATGGCCTTTCCCAGCCACTTCCGTTTTTCTCCCACAAGTCTAACACTTCCGAAAAACCAATACAACGCCCTCCCGGAACAATATATAAAGGTTAACGAACCGTTCACTGGGTACTTATCCGTATAAAAAACCCTAATGATTTACCTGCCTTTACAAGGAAATAAAATGTGAAAAAAATATTTCTACATCCCATGGACTTTCCCAGGTACTTCAGTTATTCTCCCACAGGTCTAACACTTCTGAAAAACCAATACAATGCCCTCCTGGAACAATATAAAAAGCTAAACGAACCGTTCACTGGGTACTTATCCGTACGAAAATCCCTATTGATTTACCTGTTTTTACAAGGAAATAAAATGAGAAAAAATATTTCTACATCCCATGGCCTTTCCCAGCCACTTCAGTTTTTCTCCCACAGGTCTAACACTTCCGAAAAACCAATACAACGCCCTCCCGGAACAATGTAAAAAGCTAAAAGAACCGTTCACTGGGTACTTAGACGTAAGAAAATCCCTATTGATTTACCTGTTTTTACAAGGAAATAAAATGTGAAAAGAATATTTCTACATCCCATGGCCTTTCCCAGCCACTTCAGTTTTTCTCCCACAGGTCTAACACTTCCGAAAAACCAATACAACGCCCTCCCGGAACAATGTAAAAAGCTAAACGAACCGTTCACTGGGTACTTAGACGTAAGAAAATCCCTATTGATTTACCTGTTTTTACAAGGAAATAAAATGTGAAAAAAATATTTCTACATCCCAAGGCCTTTCCCAACCATTTAAATTTTTCTCTTACAGGTCTAACACTTCCGAAAAACAAATACAACAGCCAACCGGAACAATATATAAAGCTAAACGAACCGTTCACTGGGTACTTATCCGTACGAAAATCCCTATTCATTTACCTGTTTTTACAAGGAAATAAAATGTGAAAAAAATATTTCTACATCCCATGGCCATTCCCAGCAACTTCCGTTTTTCTCCCACAGGTCTAACACTTCCGAAAAACCAATACAACGCCCACCCGGAACAATATATAAAGCTAAACGAACCGTTCACTGGGTACTTATCCGTAGGAAAATCCCTAATGATTTACCTGTCTTTACAAGGAAATAAAATGTGAAAAAAATATTTCTACATCCCATGGCCTTTCCCAGCCACTTCCGTTTTTCTCCCACAGGTCTAACACTTCCGAAAAACCAACACAACGCCCTCCCGGAACAATATATAAAGCTAAACGAACCGTTCACTGGGTACTTATCCGTACAAAAATCCCTATTGATTTACCTGTTTTTACAAGGAAATAACATGTGAAAAAAATATTTCTACATCCCATGGCCTTTCCCAACCACTTCTGTTTTTCTCCCACAGGTCTAACACTTCCGAAAAACCAATACAACACCCTCCTGGAACAATATAAAAAGCTAAACGAACCGTTCACTGGGTACTTAGACGTAAGAAAATCCCTATTGATTTACCTGTTTTTACAAGGAAATAAAATGTGAAAAAAATATTTCTACATCCCATGGCCTTTCCCAACCATTTAAATTTTTCTCTTACAGGTCTAACACTTCCGAAAAACAAATACAACGCCCACCCAGAACAATATATAAAGCTAAACGAACCGTTCACTGGGTACTTATCCGTACAAAAATCCCTATTGATTTACCTGTTTTTACAAGGAAATAAAATGTGAAAAAAATATTTCTACATCCCATGGCCTTTCCCAGGCACTTCCGTTTTTCTCCCACAAGTCTAACACTTCCGAAAAACCAATACAACGCCCTCCCGGAACAATATATAAAGGTAAACGAACCGTTCACTGGGTACTTATCCGTAGAAAAAACCCTAATGATTTACCTGCCTTTACAAGGAAATAAAATGTGAAAAAAATATTTCTACATCCCATGGACTTTCCCAGGTACTTCAGTTATTCTCCCACAGGTCTAACACTTCCGAAAATCCAATACAACGCCCTCCCGGAACAATATAAAAAGCTAAACGAACCGTTCACTGGGTACTTAGACGTAAGAAAATCCCTATTTATTTACCTGTTTTTACAAGGAAATAAAATGAGAAAAAATATTTCTACATCCCATGGCCTTTCCCAGCCACTTCCGTTTTTCTCCCACAGGTCTAACACTTCCGAAAAACCAATACAACACCCTCCCGGAACAATATAAAAAGCTAAACAAACCGTTCACTGGGTACTTAGACGTAAGAAAATCCCTATTGATTTACCTGTTTTTACAAGGAAATAAAATGTGAAAAAAATATTTCTACATCCCATGGCCTTTCCCAACCATTTAAATTTTTCTCTTACAGGTCTAACACTTCCGAAAAACAAATACAACGGCCAACCGGAACAATATATAAAGCTAAACGAACCGTTCACTGGGTACTTATCCGTACGAAAATCCCTATTCATTTACCTGTTTTTACTAGGAAATAAAATGTGAAAAAAATATTTCTACATCCCATGGCCATTCCCAGCAACTTCCGTTTTTCTCCCACAGGTCTAACACTTCCGAAAAACCAATACAACGCCCCCCCGGAACAATATATAAAGCTAAACGAACCGTTCACTGGGTACGTATCCGTAGGAAAATCCCTATTGATTTACCTGTTTTTACAAGGAAATAAAATGTGAAAACAATATTTCTACATCTGGGTACTTATCCGTACAAAAATCCCTATTGATTTACCTGTTTTTACAAGGAAATAAAATGTGAAAAAAATATTTCTACATCCCATGGCCTTTCCCAGCCACTTCCGTTTTTCTCCCACAGGTCTAACACTTCCGAAAAACCAACACAACGCCCTCCCGGAACAATATATAAAGCTAAACGAACCGTTCACTGGGTACTTATCCGTAGGAAAATCCCTAATGATTTACCTGCCTTTACAAGGAAATAAAATGTGAAAAAAATATTTCTACATCCCATGGCCTTTCCCAACCATTTAAATTTTTCTCTTACAGGTCTAACACTTCCGAAAAACAAATACAACGCCCACCCAGAACAATATATAAAGCTAAACGAACCGTTCACTGGGTACATATCCGTACAAAAATCCCTATTGATTTACCTGTTTTTACAAGGAAATAAAATGTGAAAAAAATATTTCTACATCCCATGGCCTTTCCCAGCCACTTCCGTTTTTCTCCCACAAGTCTAACACTTCCGAAAAACCAATACAACGCCCTCCCGGAACAATATATAAAGGTTAACGAACCGTTCACTGGGTACTTATCCGTATAAAAAACCCTAATGATTTACCTGCCTTTACAAGGAAATAAAATGTGAAAAAAATATTTCTACATCCCATGGACTTTCCCAGGTACTTCAGTTATTCTCCCACAGGTCTAACACTTCTGAAAAACCAATACAACGCCCTCCCGGAACAATATAAAAAAAGCTAAACGAACCGTTCACTGGGTACTTATCCGTACGAAAATCCCTATTCATTTACCTGTTTTTACAAGGAAATAAAATGTGAAAAAAATATTTCTACATCCCATGGCCTTTCCCAACCTTTTAAGTTTTTCTCTTACAGGTCTAACACTTCCGAAAAACCAATACAACGCCCTCCAGGAACAATATATAAAGCTAAACGAACCGTTCACTGGGTACTTATCCGTAGGAAAATCCCTAATGATTTACCTGCCTTTACAAGGAAATAAAATGTGTAAAAAATATTTCTACATCCCATGGCCTTTCCCAGGTACTTCAGTTTTTCTCCCACAGGTCTAACACTTCCGAAAATCCAATACAACGCCCTCCCGGAACAATATAAAAAGCTAAACGAACCGTTCACTGGGTACTTAGACGTAAGAAAATCCCTATTTATTTACCTGTTTTTACAAGGAAATAAAATGAGAAAAAATATTTCTACATCCCATGGCCTTTCCCAGCCACTTCCGTTTTTCTCCCACAGGTCTAACACTTCCGAAAAACCAATACAACGCCCTCCCGGAACAATATAAAAAGCTAAACGAACCGTTCACTGGATACTTAGACGTAAGATAATCCCTATTGATTTACCTGTTTTTACAAGAAAATAAAATGTGAAAAAAATATTTCTACATCCCATGGCCTTTCCCAACCATATAAATTTTTCTCTTACAGGTCTAACACTTCCGAAAAACAAATACAACGGCCAACCGGAACAATATATAAAGCTAAACGAACCGTTCACTGGGTACTTATCCGTACGAACATCCCTATTCATTTACCTGTTTTTACTAGGAAATAAAATGTGAAAAAAATATTTCTACATCCCATGGCCATTCCCAACCTTTTAAATTTTTCTCTTACAGGTCTAACACTTCCGAAAAACCAATACAACGCCCTCCAGGAACAATATATAAAGCTAAACGAACCGTTCACTGGGTACTTATCCGTAGGAAAATCCCTAATGATTTACCTGCCTTTACAAGGAAATAAAATGTGTAAAAAATATTTCTACATCCCATGGCCTTTCCCAGGTACTTCAGTTTTTCTCCCACAGGTCTAACACTTCCGAAAATCCAATACTACGCCCTCCCGGAACAATATAAAAAGCTAAACGAACCGTTCACTGGGTACTTAGACGTAAGAAAATCCCTATTTATTTACCTGTTTTTACAAGGAAATAAAATGAGAAAAAATATTTCTACATCCCGTGGCCTTTCCCAGCCACTTCCGTTTTTCTCCCACAGGTCTAACACTTCCGAAAAACCAATACAACGCCCTCCCGGAACAATATAAAAAGCTAAACAAACCGTTCACTGGGTACTTAGACGTAAGAAAATCCCTATTGATTTACCTGTTTTTACAAGGAAATAAAATGTGAAAAAAATATTTCTACATCCCATGGCCTTTCCCAACCATTTAAATTTTTCTCTTACAGGTCTAACACTTCCGAAAAACAAATACAACGGCCAACCGGAACAATATATAAAGCTAAACGAACCGTTCACTGGGTACTTATCCGTACGAAAATCCCTATTCATTTACCTGTTTTTACTAGGAAATAAAATGTGAAAAAAATATTTCTACATCCCATGGCCATTCCCAGCAACTTCCGTTTTTCTCCCACAGGTCTAACACTTCCGAAAAACCAATACAACGCCCACCCAGAACAATATATAAAGCTAAACGAACCGTTCACTGGGTACTTATCTGTAGGAAAATCCCTAATGATTTACCTGCCTTTACAAGGAAATAAAATGTGAAAAAAATATTTCTACATCCCATGGCCTTTCCCAGCCACATCCGTTTTTCTCCCACAGGTCTAACACTTCCGAAAAACCAACACAACGCCCTCCCGGAACAATATATAAAGCTAAACGAACCGTTCACTGGGTACTTATCCGTAGGAAAATCCCTAATGATTTACCTGCCTTTACAAGGAAATAAAATGTGAAAAAAATATTTCTACATCCCATGGCCTTTTCCAACCATTTAAATTTTTCTCTTACAGGTCTAACACTTCCGAAAAACAAATACAACGCCCACCCAGAACAATATATAAAGCTAAATGAACCGTTCACTGGGTACTTATCCGTACAAAAATCCCTATTGATTTACCTGTTTTTACAAGGAAATAAAATGTGAAAAAAATATTTCTACATCCCATGGCCTTTCCCAGCCACTTCCGTTTTTCTCCCACAAGTCTAACACTTCCGAACAACCAATACAACGCCCTCCCGGAACAATATATAAAGGTAAACGAACCGTTCACTGGGTACTTATCCGTAGAAAAAACCCTAATGATTTACCTGCCTTTACAAGGAAATAAAATGTGAAAAAAATATTTCTACATCCCATGGACTTTCCCAGGTACTTCAGTTATTCTCCCACAGGTCTAACACTTCTGAAAAACCAATACAACGCCCTCCCGGAACAATATAAAAAAAGCTAAACGAACCGTTCACTGGGTACTTATCCGTACGAAAATCCCTATTCATTTACCTGTTTTTACAAGGAAATAAAATGTGAAAAAAATATTTCTACATCCCATGGCCTTTCCCAACCTTTTAAATTTTTCTCTTACAGGTCTAACACTTCCGAAAAACAAATACAACGGCCAACCGGAACAATATATAAAGCTAAACGAACCGTTCACTGGGTACTTATCCGTACGAACATCCCTATTCATTTACCTGTTTTTACTAGGAAATAAAATGTGAAAAAAATATTTCTACATCCCATGGCCATTCCCAGCAACTTCCGTTTTTCTCCCACAGGTCTAACACTTCCGAAAAACCAATACAACGCCCACCCGGAACAATATATAAAGCTAAACGAACCGTTCACTGGGTACTTATCCGTAGGAAAATCCCTATTGATTTACCTGTTTTTACAAGGAAATAAAATGTGAAAACAATATTTCTACATCTGGGTACTTATCCGTACAAAAATCCCTATTGATTTACCTGGTTTTACAAGGAAATAAAATGTGAAAAAAATATTTCTACATCCCATGGCCTTTCCCAGCCACTTCCGTTTTTCTCCCACAGGTCTAACACTTCTGAAAAACCAATACAATGCCCTCCCGGAAAAATATAAAAAGCTAAACGAACCGTTCACTGGGTACTTATCCGTACGAAAATCCCTATTGATTTACCTGTTTTTACAAGGAAATAAAATGAGAAAAAATATTTCTACATCCCATGGCCTTTCGCAGCCACTTCAGTTTTTCTCCCACAGGTCTAACACTTCTGAAAAACCAATACAACGCCCACCCGGAACAATATATAAAGCTAAACGAACCGTTCACTGGGTACTTATCCGTAGGAAAATCCCTATTGATTTACCTGTTTTTACAAGGAAATAAAATGTGAAAACAATATTTCTACATCTGGGTACTTATCCGTACAAAAATCCCTATTGATTTACCTGTTTTTACAAGGAAATAAAATGTGAAAAAAATATTTCTACATCCCATGGCCTTTCCCAACCTTTTAAATTTTTCTCTTACAGGTCTAACACTTCCGAAAAACCAATACAACGCCCTCCAGGAACAATATATAAAGCTAAACGAACCGTTCACTGGGTACATATCCATAGGAAAATCCCTAATGATTTACCTGCCTTTACAAGGAAATAAAATGTGTAAAAAATATTTCTACATCCCATGGCCTTTCCCAGGTACTTCAGTTTTTCTCCCACAGGTCTAACACTTCCGAAAATCCAATACAACGCCCTCCCGGAACAATATAAAAAGCTAAACGAACAGTTCACTGGGTACTTAGACGTAAGAAAATCCCTATTTATTTACCTGTTTTTACAAGGAAATAAAATGAGAAAAAATATTTCTACATCCCATGGCCTTTCCCAGCCACTTCCGTTTTTCTCCCACAGGTCTAACACTTCCGAAAAACCAATACAACGCCCTCCCGGAACAATATAAAAAGCTAAACGAACCGTTCACTGGATACTTAGACGTAAGAAAATCCCTATTGATTTACCTGTTTTTACAAGGAAATAAAATGTGAAAAAAATATTTCTACATCCCATGGCCTTTCCCAACCATTTAAATTTTTCTCTTACAGGTCTAACACTTCCGAAAAACCAATACAACGCCCACCCGGAACAATATATAAAGCTAAACGAACCGTTCACTGGGTACTTATCCGTAGGAAAATCCCTATTGATTTACCTGTTTTTACAAGGAAATAAAATGTGAAAACAATATTTCTACATCTGGGTACTTATCCGTACAAAAATCCCTATTGATTTACCTGTTTTTACAAGGAAATAAAATGTGAAAAAAATATTTCTACATCCCATGGCCTTTCCCAGCCACTTCCGTTTTTCTCCCACAGGTCTAACACTTCTGAAAAACCAATACAATGCCCTCCCGGAAAAATATAAAAAGCTAAACGAACCGTTCACTGGGTACTTATCCGTACGAAAATCCCTATTGATTTACCTGTTTTTACAAGGAAATAAAATGAGAAAAAATATTTCTACATCCCATGGCCTTTCCCAGCCACTTCCATTTTTCTCCCACAGGTCTAACACTTCCGAAAAAACAATACAACGCCCTCCCGGAACAATATATAAAGCTAAACGAACCGTTCACTGGGTACTTATCCGTACAAAAATCCCTATTGATTTACCTGTTTTTACAAGGAAATAAAATGAGAAAAAATGTTTCTACATCCCATGGCCTTTCGCAGCCACTTCAGTTTTTCTCCCACAGGTCTAACACTTCTGAAAAACCAATACAACGCCCACCTGGAACAATATATAAAGCTAAACGAACCGTTCACTGGGTACTTATCCGTAGGAAAATCCCTATTGATTTACCTGTTTTTACAAGGAAATAAAATGTGAAAACAATATTTCTACATCTGGGTACTTATCCGTACAAAAATCCCTATTGATTTACCTGTTTTTACAAGGAAATAAAATGTGAAAAAAATATTTCTACATCCCATGTCCTTTCCCAGCCACTTCCGTTTTTCTCCCACAGGTCTAACACTTCTGAAAAACCAATACAATGCCCTCCCGGAAAAATATAAAAAGCTAAACGAACCGTTCACTGGGTACTTATCCGTACGAAAATCCCTATTGATTTACCTGTTTTTACAAGGAAATAAAATGAGAAAAAATATTTCTACATCCCATGGCCTTTCCCAGCCACTTCCATTTTTCTCCCACAGGTCTAACACTTCCGAAAAACCAATACAACGCCCTCCCGGAACAATATATAAAGCTAAACGAACCGTTCACTGGGTACTTATCCGTACAAAAATCCCTATTGATTTACCTGTTTTTACAAGGAAATAACATGTGAAAAAAATATTTCTACATCCCATGGCCTTTCGCAGCCACTTCAGTTTTTCTCCCACAGGTCTAACACTTCTGAAAAACCAATACAACGCCCTCCCGGAACAATATAAAAAGCTAAACGAACCGTTCACTGGGTACTTAGACGTAAGAAAATCCCTATTGATTTACCTGTTTTTACAAGGAAATAAAATGTGAAAAAAAATATTTCTACATCCCATGGCCTTTCCCAACCATTTAAATTTTTCTCTTACAGGTCTAACACTTCCGAAAAACAAATACAACGGCCAACCGGAACAATATATAAAGCTAAACGAACCGTTCACTGGGTACTTATCCGTACGAAAATCCCTATTCATTTACCTGTTTTTACAAGGAAATAAAATGTGAAAAAAATATTTCTACATCCCATGGCCATTCCCAGCAACTTCCGTTTTTCTCCCACAGGTCTAACACTTCCGAAAAACCAATACAACGCCCACCCAGAACAATATATAAAGCTAAACGAACCGTTCACTGGGTACTTATCCGTAGGAAAATCCCTAATGATTTACCTGCCTTTACAAGGAAATAAAATGTGAAAAAAATATTTCTACATCCCATGGCCTTTCCCAGCCACTTCCGTTTTTCTCCCACAGGTCTAACACTTCCGAAAAACCAACACAATGCCCTCCCGGAACAATATATAAAGCTAAACGAACCGTTCACTGGGTACTTATCCGTAGGAAAAACCCTAATGATTTACCTGCCTTTACAAGGAAATAAAATGTGAAAAAAATATTTCTACATCCCATGGACTTTCCCAGGTACTTCAGTTATTCTCCCACAGGTCTAACACTTCTGAAAAACCAATACAACGCCCTCCCGGAACAATATAAAAAAAGCTAAACGAACCGTTCACTGGGTACTTATCCGTACGAAAATCCCTATTGATTTACCTGTTTTTACAAGGAAATAAAATGTGAAAAAAATATTTCTACATCCCATGGCCTTTCCCAACCTTTTAAATTTTTCTCTTACAGGTCTAACACTTCCGAAAAACAAATACAACGCCCACCCAGAACAATATATAAAGCTAAACGAACCGTTCACTGGGTACTTATCCGTACAAAAATCCCTATTGATTTACCTGTTTTTACAAGGAATTAAAATGTGAAAAAAATATCTCTACATCCCATGGCCTTTCCCAGCCACTTCCGTTTTTCTCCCACAGGTCTAACACTTCCGAAAAACCAATACAACGCCCTCCCGGAACAATATATAAAGCTAAACGAACCGTTCACTGGGTACTTATCCGTAGGAAAATCCCTAATGATTTACCTGCCTTTATAAGGAAATAAAATGTGAAAAAAATATTTCTACATCCCATGGCCTTTCCCAGGTACTTCAGTTTTTCTCCCACAGGTCTAACTCTTCTGAAAAACCAATACAACGCCTCCCGGAACAATATAAGAAAAGCTAAACGAACCGTTCACTGGGTACTTATCCGTACGAAAATCCCTATTGATTTACCTGTTTTTACAAGGAAATAAAATGTGAAAAAATATTTCTACATCCCATGGCCTTTCCCAGCCACTTCCGTTTTTCTCCCACAGGTCTAACACTTCCGAAAAACCAATACAACGCCCTCCCGGAACAATATATAAAGCTAAACGAACCGTTCACTGGGTACTTATCCGTAGGAAAATCCCTAATGATTTACCTGCCTTTACAAGGAAATAAAATGTGTAAAAAATATTTCTACATCCCATGGCCTTTCCCAGGTACTTCAGTTTTTCTCCCACAGGTCTAACACTTCCGAAAATCCAATACAACGCCCTCCCGGAACAATATAAAAAGCTAAACGAACCGTTCACTGGGTACTTATCCGTACGAAAATCCCTATTGATTTACCTGTTTTTACAAGGAAATAAAATGAGAAAAAATATTTCTACATCCCATGGCCTTTCCCAGCCACTTCCATTTTTCTCCCACAGGTCTAACACTTCCGAAAAACCAATACAACGCCCTCCCGGAACAATATATAAAGCTAAACGAACCGTTCACTGGGTACTTATCCGTACAAAAATCCCTATTGATTTACCTGTTTTTACAAGGAAATAACATGTGAAAAAAATATTTCTACATCCCATGGCCATTCCCAGCAACGTCCGTTTTTCTCCCACAGGTCTAACACTTACGAAAAACCAATACAACGCCCTCCCGGAACAATATATAAAGCTAAACGAACCGTTCACTGGGTATTTATCCGTAGGAAAATCCCTAATGATTTACCTGCCTTTACAAGGAAATAAAATGTGAAAAAAATATTTCTACATCCCATGGACTTTCCCAGGTACTTCAGTTTTTCTCCCACAGGTCTAACACTTCTGAAAAACCAATACAACGCCCTCCCGGAACAATACAAAAAATGCTAAACGAACCGTTCACTGGGTACTTATCCGTACAAAAATCCCTATTGATTTACCTGTTTTTACAAGGAAATAAAATGTGAAAACAATATTTCTACATCTGGGTACTTATCCGTACAAAAATCCCTATTGATTTACCTGTTTTTACAAGGAAATAAAATGTGAAAAAAATATTTCTACATCCCATGGCCTTTCCCAGGTACTTCAGTTATTCTCCCACAGGTCTAACACTTCTGAAAAACCAATACAACGCCCTCCCGGAACAATATAAAAAGCTAAACGAACCGTTCACTGGTTACTTAGACGTAAGAAAATCCCTATTGATTTACCTGTTTTTACAAGGAAATAAAATGTGAAAAAAATATTTCTACATCCCATGGCCTATCCCAACCTTTTAAATTTTTCTCTTACAGGTCTAACACTTCCGAAAAACAAATACAACGCCCACCCAGAACAATATATAAAGCTAAACGAACCGTTCACTGGGTACTTATCCGTACAAAAATCCCTATTGATTTTACCTGTTTTTACAAGGAAATAAAGAGCCTCTTGTGGCGCAGAGTGGTAAGGCAGCCGTCTGAAAGCTTTGCCCATAAGGCTGGGAGTTCAATCCCAGCAGCCGGCTCAAGGTTGACTCAGCCTTCCATCCTTCTGAGGTCGGTAAAATGAGTACCCAGCTTGCTGGGGGGTAAACGGTAATGACTGGGGAAGGCACTGGCAAACCACCCCGTATTGAGTCTGCCATGAAAACGCTAGAGGGCGTCACCCCAAGGGTCAGACATGACTCGGTGCTTGCACAGGGGATACCTTTACCTTTACCTTTTACAAGGAAATAAAATGTGAAAAAAATATTTCTACATCCCATGGCCATTCCCAGCAACTTCCGTTTTTCTCCCACAGGTCTAACACTTCCGAAAAACCAATACAACGCCCTCCCGGAACAATATATAAAGCTAAACGAACCGTTCACTGGGTACTTATCCGTAGGAAAATCCCTAATGATTTACCTGCCTTTACAAGGAAATAAAATGTGAAAAAAATATTTCTACATCCCATGGACTTTCCCAGGTACTTCAGTTTTTCTCCCACAGGTCTAACACTTCTGAAAAACCAATACAACGCCCTCCCGGAACAATATAAAAAATGCTAAACGAACCGTTCACTGGGTACTTATCCGTACGAAAATCCCTATTGATTTACCTGTTTTTACAAGGAAATAAAATGTGAAAACAATATTTCTACATCTGGGTACTTATCCGTACAAAAATCCCTATTGATTTACCTGTTTTTACAAGGAAATAAAATGTGAAAAAAATATTTCTACATCCCATGGCCTTTCCCAGGTACTTCAGTTATTCTCCCACAGGTCTAACACTTCTGAAAAACCAATACAACGCCCTCCCGGAACAATATAAAAAGCTAAACGAACCGTTCACTGGTTACTTAGACGTAAGAAAATCCCTATTGATTTACCTGTTTTTACAAGGAAATAAAATGTGAAAAAAATATTTCTACATCCCATGGCCTATCCCAACCTTTTAAATTTTTCTCTTACAGGTCTAACACTTCCGAAAAACAAATACAACGCCCACCCAGAACAATATATAAAGCTAAACGAACCGTTCACTGGGTACTTATCCGTACAAAAATCCCTATTGATTTACCTGTTTTTACAAGGAATTCAAATGTGAAAAAAATATCTCTACATCCCATGGCCTTTCCCAGCCACTTCCGTTTTTCTCCCACAGGTCTAACACTTCCGAAAAACCAATACAATGCCCTCCCGGAACAATATATAAAGCTAAACGAACCGTTCACTGGGTACTTATCCGTAGGAAAATCCCTATTGATTTACCTGTATTTACAAGGAAATAACATGTGAAAAAAATATTTCTACATCCCATGGCCTTTCCCAACCACTTCTGTTTTTCTCCCACAGGTCTAACACTTCTGAAAAACCAATACAACGCCCTCCCGGAACAATATAAAAAAAGCTAAACGAACCGTTCACTGGGTACTTATCCGTACGAAAATCCCTATTGATTTACCTGTTTTTACAAGGAAATAAAATGTGAAAAAAATATTTCTACATCCCATGGCCTTTCCCAGGTACTTCAGTTATTCTCCCACAGGTCTAACACTTCTGAAAAACCAATACAACGCCCTCCCGGAACAATATAAAAAGCTAAACGAACCGTTCACTGGTTACTTAGACGTAAGAAAATCCCTATTGATTTACCTGTTTTTACAAGGAAATAAAATGTGAAAAAAATATTTCTACATCCCATGGCCTATCCCAACCTTTTAAATTTTTCTCTTACAGGTCTAACACTTCCGAAAAACAAATACAACGCCCACCCAGAAAAATATATAAAGCTAAACGAACCGTTCACTGGGTACTTATCCGTACAAAAATCCCTATTGATTTACCTGTTTTTACAAGGAAATAAAATGTGAAAAAAATATTTCTACATCCCATGGCCATTCCCAGCAACTTCCGTTTTTCTCCCACAGGTCTAACACTTCCGAAAAACCAATACAACGCCCTCCCGGAACAATATATAAAGCTAAACGAACCGTTCACTGGGTACTTATCCGTAGGAAAATCCCTAATGATTTACCTGCCTTTACAAGGAAATAAAATGTGAAAAAAATATTTCTACATCCCATGGACTTTCCCAGGTACTTCAGTTTTTCTCCCACAGGTCTAACACTTCTGAAAAACCAATACAACGCCCTCCCGGAACAATATAAAAAATGCTAAACGAACCGTTCACTGGGTACTTATCCGTACCAAAATCCCTATTGATTTACCTGTTTTTACAAGGAAATAAAATGTGAAAACAATATTTCTACATCTGGGTACTTATCCGTACAAAAATCCCTATTGATTTACCTGTCTTTACAAGGAAATAAAATGTGAAAAAAATATTTCTACATCCCATGGCCTTTCCCAGGTACTTCAGTTATTCTCCCACAGGTCTAACACTTCTGAAAAACCAATACAACGCCCTCCCAGAACAATATAAAAAGCTAAACGAACCGTTCACTGGTTACTTAGACGTAAGAAAATCCCTATTGATTTACCTGTTTTTACAAGGAAATAAAATGTGAAAAAAATATTTCTACATCCCATGGCCTATCCCAACCTTTTAAATTTTTCTCTTACAGGTCTAACACTTCCGAAAAACAAATACAACGCCCACCCAGAACAATATATAAAGCTAAACGAACCGTTCACTGGGTACTTATCCGTAGGAATATCCCTATTGATTTACCTGTATTTACAAGGAAATAACATGTGAAAAAAATATTTCTACATCCCATGGCCTTTCCCAACCACTTCTGTTTTTCTCCCACAGGTCTAACACTTCTGAAAAACCAATACAACGCCCTCCCGGAACAATATAAAAAAAGCTAAACGAACCGTTCACTGGGTACTTATCCGTACGAAAATCCCTATTGATTTACCTGTTTTTACAAGGAAATAAAATGTGAAAAAAATATTTCTACATCCCATGGCCTTTCCCAGGTACTTCAGTTATTCTCCCACAGGTCTAACACTTCTGAAAAACCAATACAACGCCCTCCCGGAACAATATAAAAAGCTAAACGAACCGTTCACAGGTTACTTAGACGTAAGAAAATTCCTATTGATTTACCTGTTTTTACAAGGAAATAAAATGTGAAAAAAATATTTCTACATCCCATGGCCTTTCCCAACCTTTTAAATTTTTCTCTTACAGGTCTAACACTTCCGAAAAACAAATACAACGCCCACCCAGAACAATATATAAAGCTAAACGAACCGTTCACTGGGTACTTATCTGTACAAAAATCCCTATTGATTTACCTGTTTTTACAAGGAATTAAAATGTGAAAAAAATATCTCTACATCCCATGGCCTTTCCCAGCCACTTCCGTTTTTCTCCCACAGGTCTAACACTTCCGAAAAACCAATACAACGCCCTCCCGGAACAATATATAAAGCTAAACGAACCGTTCACTGGGTACTTATCCGTAGGAAAATCCCTAATGATTTACCTGCCTTTACAAGGAAATAAAATGTGAAAAAAATATTTCTACATCCCATGGCCTTTCCCAGGTACTTCAGTTTTTCTCCCACAGGTCTAACTCTTCTGAAAAACCAATACAACGCCTCCCGGAAAAATATAAGAAAAGCTAAACGAACCGTTCACTGGGTACTTATCCGTACGAAAATCCCTATTGATTTACCTGTTTTTACAAGGAAATAAAATGTGAAAAAAATATTTCTACATCCCATGGCCTTTCCCAGGTACTTCAGTTTTTCTCCCACAGGTCTAACACTTCCAAAAATCCAATACAACGCCCTCCCGGAACAATATAAAAAGCTAAACGAACCGTTCACTGGGTACTTAGACGTAAGAAATCCCTATAGATTTACCTGTTTTTACAAGGAAATAAAATGTGAAAAAAAATTTCTACATCCCATGGCCTTTCCCAGGTACTTCAGTTTTTCTCCCACAGGTCTAACACTTCCGAAAAACCAATACAACGCCCTCCCGGAACAATATAAAAAGCTAAACGAACCGTTCACTGGGTACTTATCCGTACGAAAATCCCTATTGATTTACCTGTATTTACAAGGAAATAACATGTGAAAAAAATATTTCTACATCTCATGGCCTTTCCCAGCCACTTCAGTTTTTCTCCCACAGGTCTAACACTTCTGAAAAACCAATACAATGCCCTCCCGGAACAATATAAAAAGCCAAACGAACCGTTCACTGGGTACTTAGACGTAAGAAAATCCCTATTGATTTACCTGTTTTTACAAGGAAATAAAATGTGAAAAAAATATTTCTACATCCCATGGCCTTTCCCAGCCACTTCCGTTTTTCTCCCACAGGTCTAACACTTCTGAAAAACCAATACAATGCCCTCCCGGAACAATATAAAAAGCTAAACGAACCGTTCACTGGGTACTTAGACGTAAGATATTCCCTATTGATTTACCTGTTTTTACAAGGAAATAAAATGTGAAAAAAATATTTCTACATCCCATGGCCTTTCCCAGGTACTTCAGTTATTCTCCCACAGGTCTAACACTTCTGAAAAACCAATACAACGCCCTCCCGGAACAATATAAAAAGCTAAACGAACCGTTCACTTGTTACTTAGACGTAAGAAAATCCCTATTGATTTACCTGTTTTTCCAAGGAAATAAAATGTGAAAAAAATATTTCTACATCCCATGGCCTTTCCCAACCTTTTAAATTTTTCTCTTACAGGTCTAACACTTCCGAAAAACCAATACAACGCCCTCCCGGAACAATGTATAAAGCTAAACGAACCGTTCACTGGGTACTTAACCGTACGAAAATCCCTATTGATTTACCTGTTTTTACAAGGAATTCAAATGTGAAAAAAATATCTCTACATCCCATGGCCTTTCCCAGCCACTTCCGTTTTTCTCCCACAGGTCTAACACTTCCGAAAAACCAATACAATGCCCTCCCGGAACAATATATAAAGCTAAACGAACCGTTCACTGGGTACTTATCCGTAGGAAAATCCCTATTGATTTACCTGTATTTACAAGGAAATAACATGTGAAAAAAATATTTCTACATCCCATGGCCTTTCCCAACCACTTCTGTTTTTCTCCCACAGGTCTAACACTTCTGAAAAACCAATACAACGCCCTCCCGGAACAATATAAAAAAAGCTAAACGAACCGTTCACTGGGTACTTATCCGTACGAAAATCCCTATTGATTTACCTGTTTTTACAAGGAAATAAAATGTGAAAAAAAAATTTCTACATCCCATGGCCTTTCCCAGGTACTTCAGTTATTCTCCCACAGGTCTAACACTTCTGAAAAACCAATACAACGCCCTCCCGGAACAATATAAAAAGCTAAATGAACCGTTCACTGGTTACTTAGACGTAAGAAAATCCCTATTGATTTACCTGTTTTTACAAGGAAATAAAATGTGAAAAAAATATTTCTACATCCCATGGCCTATCCCAACCTTTTAAATTTTTCTCTTACAGGTCTAACACTTCTGAAAAACCAATACAACGCCCTCCCGGAACAATATAAAAAATGCTAAACGAACCGTTCACTGGGTACTTATCCGTACGAAAATCCCTATTGATTTACCTGTTTTTACAAGGAAATAAAATGTGAAAACAATATTTCTACATCTGGGTACTTATCCGTACAAAAATCCCTATTGATTTACCTGTTTTTACAAGGAAATAAAATGTGAAAAAAATATTTCTACATCCCATGGCCTTTCCCAGGTACTTCAGTTATTCTCCCACAGGTCTAACACTTCTGAAAAACCAATACAACGCCCTCCCGGAACAATATAAAAAGCTAAACGAACCGTTCACTGGGTACTTATCCGTACGAAAATCCCTATTGATTTACCTGTTTTTACAAGGAAATAAAATGTGAAAAAAATATTTCTACATCCCATGGCCTATCCCAACCTTTTAAATTTTTCTCTTACAGGTCTAACACTTCCGAAAAACAAATACAACGCCCACCCAGAACAATATATAAAGCTAAACGAACCGTTCACTGGGTACTTATCCGTACAAAAATCCCTATTGATTTACCTGTTTTTACAAGGAATTCAAATGTGAAAAAAATATCTCTACATCCCATGGCCTTTCCCAGCCACTTCCGTTTTTCTCCCACAGGTCTAACACTTCCGAAAAACCAATACAATGCCCTCCCGGAACAATATATAAAGCTAAACGAACCGTTCACTGGGTACTTATCCGTAGGAATATCCCTATTGATTTACCTGTATTTACAAGGAAATAACATGTGAAAAAAATATTTCTACATCCCATGGCCTTTCCCAACCACTTCTGTTTTTCTCCCACAGGTCTAACACTTCTGAAAAACCAATACAACGCCCTCCCGGAACAATATAAAAAAAGCTAAACGAACCGTTCACTGGGTACTTATCCGTACGAAAATCCCTATTGATTTACCTGTTTTTACAAGGAAATAAAATGTGAAAAAAATATTTCTACATCCCATGGCCTTTCCCAGGTACTTCAGTTATTCTCCCACAGGTCTAACACTTCTGAAAAACCAATACAACGCCCTCCCGGAACAATATAAAAAAAGCTAAACGAACCGTTCACTGGGTACTTATCCGTACGAAAATCCCTATTGATTTACCTGTTTTTACAAGGAAATAAAATGTGAAAAAAATATTTCTACATCCCATGGCCTTTCCCAGGTACTTCAGTTATTCTCCCACAGGTCTAACACTTCTGAAAAACCAATACAACGCCCTCCCGGAACAATATAAAACCTAAACGAACCGTTCACAGGTTACTTAGACGTAAGAAAATTCCTATTGATTTACCTGTTTTTACAAGGAAATAAAATGTGAAAAAAATATTTCTACATCCCATGGCCTTTCCCAACCTTTTAAATTTTTCTCTTACAGGTCTAACACTTCCGAAAAACAAATACAACGCCCACCCAGAACAATATATAAAGCTAAACGAACCGTTCACTGGGTACTTATCTGTACAAAAATCCCTATTGATTTACCTGTTTTTACAAGGAATTAAAATGTGAAAAAAATATCTCTACATCCCATGGCCTTTCCCAGCCACTTCCGTTTTTCTCCCACAGGTCTAACACTTCCGAAAAACCAATACAACGCCCTCCCGGAACAATATATAAAGCTAAACGAACCGTTCACTGGGTACTTATCCGTAGGAAAATCCCTAATGATTTACCTGACTTTACAAGGAAATAAAATGTGAAAAAAATATTTCTACATCCCATGGCCTTTCCCAGGTACTTCAGTTTTTCTCCCACAGGTCTAACTCTTCTGAAAAACCAATACAACGCCTCCCGGAAAAATATAAGAAAAGCTAAACGAACCGTTCACTGGGTACTTATCCGTACGAAAATCCCTATTGATTTACCTGTTTTTACAAGGAAATAAAATGTGAAAAAAATATTTCTACATCCCATGGCCTTTCCCAGGTACTTCAGTTTTTCTCCCACAGGTCTAACACTTCCGAAAATCCAATACAACGCCCTCCCGGAACAATATAAAAAGCTAAACGAACCGTTCACTGGGTACTTATCCGTACGAAAATCCCTATTGATTTACCTGTATTTACAAGGAAATAACATGTGAAAAAAATATTTCTACATCTCATGGCCTTTCCCAGCCACTTCAGTTTTTCTCCCACAGGTCTAACACTTCTGAAAAACCAATACAATGCCCTCCCGGAACAATATAAAAAGCCAAACGAACCGTTCACTGGGTACTTAGACGTAAGAAAATCCCTATTGATTTACCTGTTTTTACAAGGAAATAAAATGTGAAAAAAATATTTCTACATCCCATGGCCTTTCCCAGGTACTTCAGTTTTTCTCCCACAGGTCTAACACTTCCGAAAATCCAATACAACGCCCTCCCGGAACAATATAAAAAGCTAAACGAACCGTTCACTGGGTACTTATCCGTACGAAAATCCCTATTGATTTACCTGTATTTACAAGGAAATAACATGTGAAAAAAATATTTCTACATCTCATGGCCTTTCCCAGCCACTTCAGTTTTTCTCCCACAGGTCTAACACTTCTGAAAAACCAATACAATGCCCTCCCGGAACAATATAAAAAGCCAAACGAACCGTTCACTGGGTACTTAGACGTAAGAAAATCCCTATTGATTTACCTGTTTTTACAAGGAAATAAAATGTGAAAAAAATATTTCTACATCCCATGGCCTTTCTCAGCCACTTCCGTTTTTCTCCCACAGGTCTAACACTTCTGAAAAACCAATACAATGCCCTCCCGGAACAATATAAAAAGCTAAACGAACCGTTCACTGGGTACTTAGACGTAAGATATTCCCTATTGATTTACCTGTTTTTACAAGGAAATAAAATGTGAAAAAAATATTTCTACATCCCATGGCCTTTCCCAGGTACTTCAGTTATTCTCCCACAGGTCTAACACTTCTGAAAAACCAATACAACGCCCTCCCGGAACAATATAAAAGCTAAACGAACCGTTCACTGGTTACTTAGACGTAAGAAAATCCCTATTGATTTACCTGTTTTTACAAGGAAATAAAATGTGAAAAAAATATTTCTACATCCCATGGCCTTTCCCAGCCACTTCCGTTTTTCTCCCACAGGTCTAACACTTCCGAAAAACCAATACAACACCCTCCTGGAACAATATAAAAAAAGCTAAACGAACCGTTCTCTGGGTACTTATCCGTACGAAAATCCCTAATGATTTACCTGCCTTTACAAGGAAATAAAATGTGAAAAAAATATTTCTACATCCCATGGCCTTTCCCAGGTACTTCAGTTTTTCTCCCACAGGTCTAACACTTCTGAAAAACCAATACAACGCCTCCCAGAACAATATAAAAAAAGCTAAACGAACCGTTCACTGGGTACATATCCGTACGAAAATCCCTATTGATTTACCTGTTTTTACAAGGAAATAAAATGTGAAAAAAATATTTCTACATCCCATGGCTTTTCCCAGCCACTTCCGTTTTTCTCCCACAGGTCTAACACTTCCGAAAAACCAATACAACGCCCTCCCGGAACAATATATAAAGCTAAACGAACCGTTCACTGGGTACTTATCCGTAGGAAAATCCCTAATGATTTACCTGCCTTTACAAGGAAATAAAATGTGTAAAAAATATTTCTACATCCCATGGCCTTTCCCAGGTACTTCAGTTTTTCTCCCACAGGCCTAACACTTCCGAAAATCCAATACAACGCCCTCCCGGAACAATACAAAAAGCTAAACGAACCGTTCACTGGGTACTTAGACGTAAGAAAATCCCTATTGATTTACCTGTTTTTACAAGGAAATAAAATGTGAAAAAAATATTTCTACATCCCATGGCCTTTCCCAGCCACTTCCGTTTTTCTCCCACAGGTCTAACACTTCCGAAAAACCAATACAACGCCCTCCCGGAACAATGTATAAAGCTAAACGAACCGTTCACTGGGTACTTAACCGTACGAAAATCCCTATTGATTTACCTGTTTTTACAAGGAATTAAAATGTGAAAAAAATATTTCTACATCCCATGGCCTTTCCCAACCATTTAAATTTTTCTCTTACATGTCTAACAGTTCCGAAAAACCAATACAACGCCCTCCCGGAACAATATATAAAGCTAAACGAACCGTTCACTGGCTACTTAGATGTAAGAAATTCCCTATTGATTTACCTGTTTTTACAAGGAAATAAAATGTAAAAAAAATATTTCTACATCCCACGGCCTTACCCAACCATTTAAATTTTTCTCTTATAGGTCTAACACTTCCGAAAAACCAATGCAACGCCCTCCCGGAACAATATATAAAGCCAAACGAACCGTTCACTGGCTACTTAGACGTAAGAAAATCCCTATTGATTTACCTGTTTTTACAAGGAAATAAAATGTGAAAAAAATATTTCTACATCCCATGGCCTTTCCCAACCTTTTAAATTTTTCTCTTACAGGTCTAACACTTCCGAAAAACAAATACAACGCCCACCCAGAACAATATATAAAGCTAAACGAACCGTTCACTGGGTACTTATCCGTACAAAAATCCCTATTGATTTACCTGTTTTTACAAGGAATTCAAATGTGAAAAAAATATCTCTACATCCCATGGCCTTTCCCAGCCACTTCCGTTTTTCTCCCACAGGTCTAACACTTCCGAAAAACCAATACAATGCCCTCCCGGAACAATATATAAAGCTAAACGAACCGTTCACTGGGTACTTATCCATAGGAAAATCCCTAATGATTTACCTGCCTTTACAAGGAAATAAAATGTGAAAAAAATATTTCTACATCCCATGGCCTTTCCCAGGTACTTCAGTTTTTCTCCCACAGGTCTAACACTTCTGAAAAACCAATACAACGCCTCCCGGAACAATATAAAAAAAGCTAAACGAACCGTTCACTGGGTACATATCCGTACGAAAATCCCTATTGATTTACCTGTTTTTACAAGGAAATAAAATGTGAAAAAAATATTTCTACATCCCATGGCCTTTCCCAGCCACTTCCTTTTTTCTCCCACAGGTCTAACACTTCTGAAAAACCAATACAACGCCCTCCCGGAACAATATATAAAGCTAAACGAACCGTTCACTGGGTACTAATCCGTAGGAAAATCCCTAATGATTTACCTGCCTTTACAAGGAAATAAAATGTGTAAAAAATATTTCTACATCCCATGGCCTTTCCCAGGTACTTCAGTTTTTCTCCCACAGGTCTAACACTTCCGAAAATCCAATACAACGCCCTCCCGGAACAATAAAAAAAGCTAAACGAACCGTTCACTGGGTACTTAGACGTAAGAAAATCCCTATTGATTTACCTGTTTTTACAAGGAAATATAATGTGAAAAAAATATTTCTACATCCCATGGCCTTTCCCAGCCACTTCAGTTTTTCTCCCACAGGTCTAACACTTCCGAAAAACCAATACAACGCCCTCCCGGAACAATGTAAAAAGCTAAACGAACCGTTCACTGGGTACTTATCCGTACGAAAATCCCTATTGATTTACCTGTTTTTACAAGGGAATAAAATGAGAAAAAATATTTCTACGTCCCATGGCCTTTCCCAGCCACTTCCGTTTTTATCCCACAGGTCTAACACTTCCGAAAAACCAATACAACACCCTCCCGGAACAATATATAAAGCTAAACGAACCGTTCACTGGGTACTTATCCGTACAAAAATCCCTATTGATTTACCTGTTTTTACAAGGAAATAACATGTGAAAAAAATATTTCTACATCCCATGGCCTTTCCCAACCATTTAAATTTTTCTCTTACATGTCTAACAGTTCCGAAAAACCAATACAACGCCCTCCCGGAACAATATATAAAGCTAAACGAACCGTTCACTGGGTACTTAGACGTAAGAAAATCCCTATTGATTTACCTGTTTTTACAAGGAAATAAAATGTGAAAAAAATATTTCTACATCCCATGGCCTTTCCCAGCCACTTCCGTTTTTCTCCCACAGGTCTAACACTTCCGAAAAACCAATACAACGCCCTCCCGGAACAATGTATAAAGCTAAACGAACCGTTCACTGGGTACTTAACCGTACGAAAATCCCTATTGATTTACCTGTTTTTACAAGGAATTAAAATGTGAAAAAAATATTTCTACATCCCATGGCCTTTCCCAACCATTTAAATTTTTCTCTTACATGTCTAACAGTTCCGAAAAACCAATACAACGCCCTCCCGGAACAATATATAAAGCTAAACGAACCGTTCACTGGCTACTTAGATGTAAGAAATTCCCTATTGATTTACCTGTTTTTACAAGGAAATAAAATGTGAAAAAAATATTTCTACATCCCACGGCCTTACCCAACCATTTAAATTTTTCTCTTATAGGTCTAACACTTCCGAAAAACCAATGCAACGCCCTCCCGGAACAATATATAAAGCCAAACGAACCGTTCACTGGCTACTTAGACGTAAGAAAATCCCTATTGATTTACCTGTTTTTACAAGGAAATAAAATGTGAAAAAAATATTTCTACATCCCATGGCCTTTCCCAACCTTTTAAATTTTTCTCTTACAGGTCTAACACTTCCGAAAAACAAATACAACGCCCACCCAGAACAATATATAAAGCTAAACGAACCGTTCACTGGGTACTTATCCGTACAAAAATCCCTATTGATTTACCTGTTTTTACAAGGAATTCAAATGTGAAAAAAATATCTCTACATCCCATGGCCTTTCCCAGCCACTTCCGTTTTTCTCCCACAGGTCTAACACTTCCGAAAAACCAATACAATGCCCTCCCGGAACAATATATAAAGCTAAACGAACCGTTCACTGGGTACTTATCCATAGGAAAATCCCTAATGATTTACCTGCCTTTACAAGGAAATAAAATGTGAAAAAAATATTTCTACATCCCATGGCCTTTCCCAGGTACTTCAGTTTTTCTCCCACAGGTCTAACACTTCTGAAAAACCAATACAACGCCTCCCGGAACAATATAAAAAAAGCTAAACGAACCGTTCACTGGGTACATATCCGTACGAAAATCCCTATTGATTTACCTGTTTTTACAAGGAAATAAAATGTGAAAAAAATATTTCTACATCCCATGGCCTTTCCCAGCCACTTCCTTTTTTCTCCCACAGGTCTAACACTTCTGAAAAACCAATACAACGCCCTCCCGGAACAATATATAAAGCTAAACGAACCGTTCACTGGGTACTAATCCGTAGGAAAATCCCTAATGATTTACCTGCCTTTACAAGGAAATAAAATGTGTAAAAAATATTTCTACATCCCATGGCCTTTCCCAGGTACTTCAGTTTTTCTCCCACAGGTCTAACACTTCCGAAAATCCAATACAACGCCCTCCCGGAACAATAAAAAAAGCTAAACGAACCGTTCACTGGGTACTTAGACGTAAGAAAATCCCTATTGATTTACCTGTTTTTACAAGGAAATATAATGTGAAAAAAATATTTCTACATCCCATGGCCTTTCCCAGCCACTTCAGTTTTTCTCCCACAGGTCTAACACTTCCGAAAAACCAATACAACGCCCTCCCGGAACAATGTAAAAAGCTAAACGAACCGTTCACTGGGTACTTATCCGTACGAAAATCCCTATTGATTTACCTGTTTTTACAAGGGAATAAAATGAGAAAAAATATTTCTACGTCCCATGGCCTTTCCCAGCCACTTCCGTTTTTATCCCACAGGTCTAACACTTCCGAAAAACCAATACAACACCCTCCCGGAACAATATATAAAGCTAAACGAACCGTTCACTGGGTACTTATCCGTACAAAAATCCCTATTGATTTACCTGTTTTTACAAGGAAATAACATGTGAAAAAAATATTTCTACATCCCATGGCCTTTCCCAGCCACTTCCGTTTTTCTCCCACAGGTCTAACACTTCCGAAAAACCAATACAACACCCTCCTGGAACAATATAAAAAAAGCTAAACGAACCGTTCTCTGGGTACTTATCCGTACGAAAATCCCTAATGATTTACCTGCCTTTACAAGGAAATAAAATGTGAAAAAAATATTTCTACATCCCATGGCCTTTCCCAGGTACTTCAGTTTTTCTCCCACAGGTCTAACACTTCTGAAAAACCAATACACCGCCTCCCAGAACAATATAAAAGAAGCTAAACGAACCGTTCACTGGGTACATATCCGTACGAAAATCCCTATTGATTTACCTGTTTTTACAAGGAAATAAAATGTGAAAAAAATATTTCTACATCTCATGGCCTTTCCCAGCCACTTCCGTTTTTCTCCCACAGGTCTAACACTTCCGAAAAACCAATACAACGCCCTCCCGGAACAATATATAAAGCTAAACGAACCGTTCACTGGGTACTTATCCGTAGGAAAATCCCTAATGATTTACCTGCCTTTACAAGGAAATAAAATGTGTAAAAAATATTTCTACATCCCATGGCCTTTCCCAGGTACTTCAGTTTTTCTCCCACAGGTCTAACACTTCCGAAAATCCAATACAACGCCCTCCAGGAACAATATATAAAGCTAAACGAACCGTTCACTGGGTACTTAGACGTAAGAAAATCCCTATTGATTTACCTGTTTTTACAAGGAAATAAAATGTGAAAAAAATATTTCTACATCCCACGGCCTTACCCAACCATTTAAATTTTTCTCTTAGAGGTCTAACACTTCCGAAAAACCAATGCAACGCCCTCCCGGAACAATATATAAAGCCAAACGAACCGTTCACTGGCTACTTAGACGTAAGAAAATCCCTATTGATTTACCTGTTTTTACAAGGAAATAAAATGTGAAAAAAATATTTCTACATCCCATGGCCTTTCCCAACCTTTTAAATTTTTCTCTTACAGGTCTAACACTTCCGAAAAACAAATACAACGTCCACCCAGAACACTATATTAAGCTAAACGAACCGTTCACTGGGTACTTATCCGTACAAAAATCCCTATTGATTTACCTGTTTTTACAAGGAATTCAAATGTGAAAAAAATATCTCTACATCCCACGGCCTTTCCCAGCCACTTCCGTTTTTCTCCCACAGGTCTAACACTTCCAAAAAACCAATACAATGCCCTCCCGGAACAATATATAAAGCTAAACGAACCGTTCACTGGGTACTTATCCATAGGAAAATCCCTAATGATTTACCTGCCTTTACAAGGAAATAAAATGTGAAAAAATATTTCTACATCCCATGGCCTTTCCCAGGTACTTCAGTTTTTCTCCCACAGGTCTAACACTTCTGAAAAACCAATACAACGCCTCCCGGAACAATATAAAAAAAGCTAAACGAACCGTTCACTGGGTACATATCCGTACGAAAATCCCTATTGATTTACCTGTTTTTACAAGGAAATAAAATGTGAAAAAAATATTTCTACATCCCATGGCCTTTCCCAGCCACTTCCTTTTTTCTCCCACAGGTCTAACACTTCCGAAAAACCAATACAACGCCCTCCCGGAACAATATATAAAGCTAAACGAACCGTTCACTGGGTACTTATCCGTAGGAAAATCCCTACTGATTTACCTGCCTTTACAAGGAAATAAAATGTGTAAAAAATATTTCTACATCCCATGGCCTTTCCCAGGTACTTCAGTTTTTCTCCCACACGTCTAACACTTCCGAAAATCCAATACAACGCCCTCCCGGAACAATACAAAAAGCTAAACGAACCGTTCACTGGGTACTTAGACGTAAGAAAATCCCTATTGATTTACCTGTTTTTACAAGGAAATAAAATGTGAAAAAAATATTTCTACATCCCATGGCCTTTCCCAGCCACTTCAGTTTTTCTCCCACAGGTCTAACACTTCTGAAAAACCAATACAACGCCTCCCAGAACAATATAAAAAAAGCTAAACGAACCGTTCACTGGGTACATATCCGTACGAAAATCCCTATTGATTTACCTGTTTTTACAAGGAAATAAAATGTGAAAAAAATATTTCTACATCCCATGGCCTTTCCCAGCCACTTCCGTTTTTCTCCCACAGGTCTAACACTTCCGAAAAACCAATACAACGCCCTCCCGGAACAATATATAAAGCTAAACGAACCGTTCACTGGGTACTTATTCGTAGGAAAATCCCTAATGATTTACCTGCCTTTACAAGGAAATAAAATGTGAAAAAATATTTCTACATCCCATGGCCTTTCCCAGGTACTTCAGTTTTTCTCCCACAGGTCTAACACTTCCGAAAATCCAATACAACGCCCTCCCGGAACTATACAAAAAGCTAAACGAACCGTTCACTGGGTACTTAGACGTAAGAAAATCCCTATTGATTTACCTGTTTTTACAAGGAAATAAAATGTGAAAAAAATATTTCTACATCCCATGGCCTTTCACAGCCACTTCCGTTTTTCTCCCACAGGTCTAACACTTCCGAAAAACCAATACAACGCCCTCCCGGAACAATATATAAAGCTAAACGAACAGTTCACTGGGTACTTATCCGTACGAAAATCCCTATTGATTTACCTGTTTTTACAAGGAAATAAAATGTGAAAAAAATATTTCTACATCCCATGGCCTTTCCCAGCCACTTCCGTTTTTCTCTTACAGGTCTAACAGTTCCGAAAAACCAATACAACGCCCTCCCGGAACAATATATAAAGCTAAACGAACCGTTCACTGGCTACTTAGATGTAAGAAATTCCCTATTGATTTACCTGTTTTTACAAGGAAATAAAATGTGAAAAAAATATTTCTACATCCCATGGCCTTTCCCAACCACTTCTGTTTTTCTCCCATAGGTCTAACACTTCCGAAAAACCAATACAACACCCTCCTGGAACAATATAAAAAAAGCTAAACGAACCGTTCTCTGGGTACTTATCCGTACGAAAATCCCTATTGATTTACCTGTTTTTACAAGGAAATAAAATGTGAAAAAAATATTTCTACATCCCATGGCCTTTCCCAGCCACTTCCGTTTTTCTCCCACAGGTCTAACACTTCCGAAAAACCAATACAACGCCCTCCCGGAACAATATATAAAGCTAAACGAACAGTTCACTGGGTAGTTAAACGTACGAAAATCCCTATTGATTTACCTGTTTTTACAAGGAATTAAAATGTGAAAAAAATATTTCTACATCCCATGGCCTTTCCCAACCATTTAAATTTTTCTCTTACAGGTCTAACAGTTCCGAAAAACCAATACAACGCCCTCCCGGAACAATATATAAAGCTAAACGAACCGTTCACTGGCTACTTAGATGTAAGAAATTCCCTATTGATTTACCTGTTTTTACAAGGAAATAAAATGTGAAAAAAATATTTCTACATCCCACGGCCTTACCCAACCATTTAAATTTTTCTCTTACAGGTCTAACACTTCCGAAAAACCAATGCAACGCCCTCCCGGAACAATATATAAAGCCAAACGAACCGTTCACTGGCTACTTAGACGTAAGAAAATCCCTATTGATTTACCTGTTTTTACAAGGAAATAAAATGTGAAAAAAATATTTCTACATCCCATGGCCTTTCCCAACCTTTTAAATTTTTCTCTTACAGGTCTAACACTTCCGAAAAACAAATACAACGCCCACCCAGAAGAATATATAAAGCTAAACGAACCGTTCACTGGGTACTTATCCGTACAAAAATCCCTATTGATTTACCTGTTTTTACAAGGAATTCAAATGTGAAAAAAATATCTCTACATCCCATGGCCTTTACCAGCCACTTCCGTTTTTCTCCCACAGGTCTAACACTTCCGAAAAACCAATACAATGCCCTCCCGGAACAATATATAAAGCTAAACGAACCGTTCACTGGGTACTTATCCGTAGGAAAATCCCTAATGATTTACCTGCCTTTACAAGGAAATAAAATGTGTAAAAAATATTTCTACATCCCATGGCCTTTCCCAGGTACTTCAGTTTTTCTCCCACAGGTCTAACACTTCCGAAAATCCAATACAACGCCCTCCCGGAACAATACAAAAAGCTAAACGAACCGTTCACTGGGTACTTAGACGTAAGAAAATCCCTATTGATTTACCTGTTTTTACAAGGAAATAAAATGTGAAAAAAATATTTCTACATCCCATGGCCTTTCCCAGCCACTTCAGTTTTTCTCCCACAGGTCTAACACTTCCGAAAAACCAATACAACGCCCTCCCGGAACAATGTAAAAAGCTAAACGAACCGTTCACTGGGTACTTATCCGTACGAAAATCCCTATTGATATACCTGTTTTTACAAGGGAATAAAATGAGAAAAAATATTTCTACATCCCATGGCCTTTCCCAGCCACTTCCGTTTTTCTCCCACAGGTCTAACACTTCCGAAAAACCAATACAACGCCCTCCCGGAACAATATATAAAGCTAAACGAACAGTTCACTGGGTACTTAAACGTACGAAAATCCCTATTGATTTACCTGTTTTTACAAGGAATTAAAATGTGAAAAAAATATTTCTACATCCCATGGCCTTTCCCAACCATTTAAATTTTTCTCTTACAGGTCTAACAGTTCCGAAAAACCAATACAACGCCCTCCCGGAACAATATATAAAGCTAAACGAACCGTTCACTGGCTACTTAGATGTAAGAAATTCCCTATTGATTTACCTGTTTTTACAAGGAAATAAAATGTGAAAAAAATATTTCTACATCCCACGGCCTTTCCCAACCATTTAAATTTTTCTCTTACAGGTCTAACAGTTCCGAAAATCCAATACAACGCCCTCCCGGAACAATACAAAAAGCTAAACGAACCGTTCACTGGGTACTTAGACGTAAGAAAATCCCTATTGATTTACCTGTTTTTACAAGGAAATAAAATGTGAAAAAAATATTTCTACATCCCATGGCCTTTCCCAGCCACTTCAGTTTTTCTCCCACAGGTCTAACACTTCCGAAAAACCAATACAACGCCCTCCCGGAACAATGTAAAAAGCTAAACGAACCGTTCACTGGGTACTTATCCGTACGAAAATCCCTATTGATATACCTGTTTTTACAAGGGAATAAAATGAGAAAAAATATTTCTACATCCCATGGCCTTTCCCAGCCACTTCCGTTTTTATCCCACAGGTCTAACACTTCCGAAAAACCAATACAACGCCCTCCCGGAACAATATATAAAGCTAAACGAACAGTTCACTGGGTACTTATCCGTACAAAAATCCCTATTGATTTACCTGTTTTTACAAGGAAATAACATGTGAAAAAAATATTTCTACATCCCATGGCCTTTCCCAACCACTTCTGTTTTTCTCCCATAGGTCTAACACTTCCGAAAAACCAATACAACAACCTCCTGGAACAATATAAAAAAAGCTAAACGAACCGTTCTCTGGGTACTTATCCGTACGAAAATCCCTATTGATTTACCTGTTTTTACAAGGAAATAAAATGTGAAAAAAATATTTCTACATCCCATGGCCTTTCCCAGCCACATCCGTTTTTCTCCCACAGGTCTAACACTTCCGAAAAACCAATACAACACCCTCCCGGAACAATATATAAAGCTAAACGAACAGTTCACTGGGTACTTAACCGTACGAAAATCCCTATTGATTTACCTGTTTTTACAAGGAAATAAAATGTGAAAAAAATATTTCTACATCCCATGGCCTTTCCCAACCATTTAAATTTTTCTCTTACAGGTCTAACAGTTCCGAAAAACCAATACAACGCCCTCCCGGAACAATATATAAAGCTAAACGAACCGTTCACTGGATACTTAGATGTAAGAAATTCCCTATTGATTTACCTGTTTTTACAAGGAAATAAAATGTGAAAAAAATATTTCTACATCCCACGGCCTTACCCAACCATTTAAATTTTTCTCTTACAGGTCTAACACTTCCGAAAAACCAATCCAACGCCCTCCCGGAACAATATATAAAGCCAAACGAACCGTTCACTGGCTACTTAGACGTAAGAAACTCCCTATTGATTAACCTGTTTTTACAAGGAAATAAAATGTGAAAACAATATTTCTACATCCCATGGCCTTTCCCAACCATTTAAATTTTTCTCTTACAGGTCTAACACTTCCGAAAAACCAATACAACGCCCACTCGGAACAATATATAAATCTAAACGAACCGTTCACTGGGTACTTAACTGTACGAAAATCCCTATTGATTTACCTGTTTTTACAAGGAAATAAAATGTGAAAAAAATATTTCTACATCACATGGCCTTTCCCAACCATTTAAATTTTTCTCTTACAGGTCTAACACTTCCGAAAAACCAATACAACGCCCTCCCGGAACAATATATAAAGCTAAACGAACCGTTCACTGGCTACTTAGACGTAAGAAAATCCCTATTAATTTACCTGTTTTTACAAGGAAATAAAATGTGAAAAAATATTTCTACATCCCATGGCCTTTCCCAACCATTTAAATTTTTCTCTTAAATGTCTAACAGTTCCAAAAAACCAATACAACGCCCTCCTGGAACAATATATAAAGCTAAACGAACCGTTCACTGGCTACTTAGACGTAAGAAATTCCCTATTGATTTAACTGTTTTTACAAGGAAATAAAATTTGAAAAAAATATTTCTACATCCCATGGCCTTTCCCAACAATTTAAATTTTTCTCCCACAGGTCTAACACTTCCGAAAAACCAATACAACGCCCTCCCGGAACAATATATAAAGCTAAACGAACAGTTCACTGGGTACATAACCGTACGAAAATCCCTATTGATTTACCTGTTTTTACAAGGAAATAAAATGTGAAAAAAATATTTCTACATCCCATGGCCTTTCCCAACCATTTAAATTTTTCTCTTACAGGTCTAACAGTTCCGAAAAACCAATACAACGCCCTCCCGGAACAATATATAAAGCTAAACGAACCGTTCACTGGCTACTTAGACGTAAGAAATTCCCCATTGATTTACCTGTTTTTACAAGGAAATAAAATGTGAAAAAAATATTTCTACATCCCATGGCCTTTCCCAACCATTTAAATTTTTCTCTTACAGGTCTAACAGTTCCGAAAAACCAATACAACGCCCTCCCGGAACAATATATAAAGCTCAACGAACCGTTCACTGGCTACTTAGATGTAAGAAATTCCCTATTGATTTACCTGTTTTTACAAGGAAATAAAATGTGAAAAAAATATTTCTACATCCCACGGCCTTACCCAAACATTTAAATTTTTCTCTTACAGGTCTAACACTTCCGAAAAACCAATGCAACGCCCTCCCGGAACAATATATAAAGCCAAACGAACCGTTCACTGGCTACTTAGACGTAAGAAAATCCCTATTGATTAACCTGTTTTTACAAGGAAATAAAATGTGAAAACAATATTTCTACATCCCATGGCCTTTCCCAACCATTTAAATTTTTCTCTTACAGGTCTAACACTTCCGAAAAACCAATACAACGCCCTCCCGGAACAATATATAAAGCTAAACGAACAGTTCACTGGGTACTTAACCGTACGAAAATCCCTATTGATTTACCTGTATTTACAAGGAAATAAAATGTGAAAAAAATATTTCTACATCCCATGGCCTTTCCCAACCATTTAAATTTTTCTCTTACAGGTCTAACAGTTCCGAAAAACCAATACAACGCCCTCCCGGAACAATATATAAAGCTAAACGAACCGTTCACTGGCTACTTAGACGTAAGAAATTCCCTATTGATTTACCTGTTTTTACAAGGAAATAAAATGTGAAAAAAATATTTCTACATCCCACGGCCTTTCCCAACCATTTAAATTTTTCTCTTAAATGTCTAACAGTTCCAAAAAACCAATACAACGCCCTCCCGGAACAATATATAAAGCCAAACGAACCGTTCACTGGCTACTTAGACGTAAGAAATTCCCTATTGATTTAACTGTTTTTACAAGGAAATAAAATGTGAAAAAAATATTTTTACATCCCATGGCCTTTCCCAACAATTTAAATTTTTCTCCCACAGGTCTAACACTTCCGAAAAACCAATACAACGCCCTCCCGGAACAATATATAAAGCTAAACGAACAGTTCACTGGGTACATAACCGTACGAAAATCCCTATTGATTTACCTGTTTTTACAAGGAAATAAAATGTGAAAAAAATATTTCTACATCCCATGGCCTTTCCCAACCATTTAAATTTTTCTCTTACAGGTCTAACAGTTCCGAAAAACCAATACAACGCCCTCCCGGAACAATATATAAAGCTAAACGAACCGTTCACTGGCTACTTAGACGTAAGAAATTCCCCATTGATTTACCTGTTTTTACAAGGAAATAAAATGTGAAAAAAATATTTCTACATCCCATGGCCTTTCCCAACCATTTAAATTTTTCTCTTACAGGTCTAACAGTTCCGAAAAACCAATACAACGCCCTCCCGGAACAATATATAAAGCTAAACGAACCATTCACTGGCTACTTAGACGTAAGAAATTCCCTATTGATTTAACTGTTTTTACAAGGAAATAAAATGTGAAAAAAATATTTCTACATCCCATGGCCTTTCCCAACCATTTAAATTTTTCTCTAACAGGTCTAACACTTCCGAAAAACAAATGCAACGCCCTCCCGGAACAATATATAAAGCCAAACGAACCGTTCACTGGCTACTTAGACGTAAGAAAATCCCTATTGATTAACCTGTTTTTACAAGGAAATAAAATGTGAAAACAATATTTCTACATCCCATGGCCTTTCCCAACCATTTAAATTTTTCTCTTACAGGTCTAACACTTCCGAAAAACCAATACAACGCCCTCCCGGAACAATATATAAAGCTAAACGAACCGTTCACTGGCTAGTTAGACGTAAGAAAATCCCTATTGATTTACCTGTTTTTACAAGGAAATAAAATGTGAAAAAAATATTTCTACATCCCATGGCCTTTCCCAACCATTTAAATTTTTCTCTTACAGGTCTAACACTTCCGAAAAACCAATACAACGCCCACTCGGAACAATATATAAAGCTAAACGAACCGTTCACTGGGTACTTATACATACGAAAATCCCTATTGATTTACCTGTTTTTACAAGTAAATAAAATGTGAAAAAAATATTTCTACATCCCATAGCCTTTCCCAGCCACTTCCGTTTTTCTCCCACAGGTCTAACTCTTCCAAAAAACCAATACAACGCTCTCCCGGAACAATATATAAAGCTAAACGAACCGTTCACTGGATACTTCTCAGTACGAAAATACCTATTGATTTACCTGTTTTTACAAGGAAATAAAATGTGAAAAAAATATTGCTACATCCAATGGCCTTTCCCAACCATTTAAATTTTTCTCTTACAGGTCTAACACTTCCGAAAAACCAATACAATGCCCACCCGGAACAATATATAAAGCTAAACGAACCGTTCACTGGGTACTTATCCGTACGAAAATCCCTATTGATTTACCTGTTTTTACAAGGAAATAAAATGTGAAAAAAATATTTCTACATCCCATAGCCTTTCCCAGCCACTTCCGTTTTTCTCCCACAGGTCTAACTCTTCCGAAAAACCAATACAACGCTCTCCCGGAACAATATATAAAGCTAAACGAACCGTTCACTGGATACTTCTCAGTACGTAAATCCCTATTGATTTACCTGTTTTTACAAGGAAATAAAATGTCAAAAAAATATTTCTACATCCCATGGCCTTTCCCAACCATTTAAATTTTTCTCTTACAGGTCTAACACTTCTGAAAAACCAATACAACGCCCACTCGGAACAATATATAAAGCTAAACGAACCGTTCACTGGGTACTTAACCGTACGAAAATCCCTATTGATTAACCTGTTTTTACAAGGAAATAAAATGTTAAAAAAATATTTCTACATCCCATGGTCTTTCCCAACCATTTAAATTTTTCTCTTACAGGTCTACCACTTCCGAAAAACCAATACAACGCCCTCCCGGAACAATATATAAAGCTAAACGAACCGTTCACTGGGTACTTATCCGTACGAAAATCCCTATTGATTTACCTGTTTTTACAAGGAAATAAAATGTGAAAAAAATATTTCTACATCCCATAGCCTTTCCCAGCCACTTCCGTTTTTCTCCCACAGGTCTAACTCTTCCGAAAAACCAATACAACGCTCTCCCGGAACAATATATAAAGCTAAACGAACCGTTCACTGGATACTTCTCAGTACGTAAATCCCTATTGATTTACCTGTTTTTACAAGGAAATAAAATGTCAAAAAAATATTTCTACATCCCATGGCCTTTCCCAACCATTTAAATTTTTCTCTTACAGGTCTAACACTTCCGAAAAACCAATACAACGCCCACTCGGAACAATATATAAAGCTAAACGAACCGTTCACTGGGTACTTAACCGTACGAAAATCCCTATTGATTAACCTGTTTTTACAAGGAAATAAAATGTTAAAAAAATATTTCTACATCCCATGGTCTTTCCCAACCATTTAAATTTTTCTCGTACAGGTCTAACACTTCCGAAAAACCAATACAACGCCCACTCGGAACAATATATAAAACTAAACGAACCGTTCACTTGGTACTTAACCGTACGAAAATCCCTATTAATTTACCTGTTTTTACAAGGAAATAAAATGTGAAAAAAATATTTCTACATCCCATGGCCTTTCCCAACCATTTAAATTTTTCTCTTACAGGTCTAACACTTCCGAAAAACCAATACAATGCCCTCCTGGAACAATATATAAAGCTAAACGAACCGTTCACTGGCTACTTAGATGTAAGAAAATCCCTATTGATTAACCTCTTTTTATAAGGAAATAAAATGTGAAAAAAAATATTTCTACATCCCATGGCCTTTCCCAACCATTTAAATTTTTCTCTTACAGGTCTAACACTTCCGAAAAACCAATACAACGCCCACCCGGAACAATATATTAAGCTAAACGAACCGTTCACTGGGTATTTATCCGTAGGAAAATCCCTATTGATTTACCTGTTTTTACAAGGAAATAAAATGTGAAAAAAATATTTCTACATCCCATAGCCTTTCCCAGCCACTTCCGTTTTTCTCCCACAGGTCTAACTCTTCCGAAAAACCAATACAACGCTCTCCCGGAACAATATATAAAGCTAAACGAACCGTTCACTGGATACTTATCAGTACGTAAATCCCTATTGATTTACCTGTTTTTACAAGGAAATAAAATGTCAAAAAAATATTTCTACATCCCATGGCCTTTCCCAACCATTTAAATTTTTCTCTTACAGGTCTAACAGTTCCGAAAAACCAATACAACGCCCTCCCGGAACAATATATAAAGCTAAACGACCCGTTCAATGGCTACTTAGACGTAAGAAAATCCCTATTGATTAACCTGTTTTTACAAGGAAATAAAATGTGAAAAAAATATTTCTACATCCCATGGTCTTTCCCAACCATTTAAATTTTTCTCTTACAGGTCTAACACTTCCGAAAAACCAATACAACGCCCACTCGGAACAATATATAAAGCTAAACGAACCGTTCACTTGGTACTTAACCGTACGAAAATCCCTATTAATTTACCTGTTTTTACAAGGAAATAAAATGTGAAAAAAATATTTCTACATCCCATGGCCTTTCCCAACCATTTAAATTTTTCTCTTACAGGTCTAGCACTTCCGAAAAACCAATACAACGCCCTCCCGGAACAATATATAAAGCTAAACGAACCGTTCACTGGGTACTTATCCGTACGAAAATCCCTATTGATTTACCTGTTTTTACAAGGAAATAAAATGTGAAAAAAATATTTCTACATCCCATAGCCTTTCCCAGCCACTTCCGTTTTTCTCCCACAGTTCTAACTCTTCCGAAAAACCAATACAACGCTATCCCGGAACAATATATAAAGCTAAACGAACCGTTCACTGGATTCTTCTCAGTACGTAAATCCCTATTGATTTACCTGTTTTTACAAGGAAATAAAATGTCAAAAAAATATTTCTACATCCCATGGCCTTTCCCAACCATTTAAATTTTTCTCTTAGAGGTCTAACAGTTCCGAAAAACCAATACAACGCCCTCCCGGAACAATATATAAAGCTAAACGAACCGTTCAATGGCTACTTAGACGTAAGAAAATCCCTATTGATTAACCTGTTTTTATAAGGAAATAAAATGTGAAAAAAATATTTCTACATCCCATGGCCTTTCCCAACCATTTAAATTTTTCTCTTACAGGTCTAGCACTTCCGAATAACCAATACAACGCCCACCCGGAACAATATATAAAGCTAAACGAACCGTTCACTGGCTACTTAGATGTAAGAAAATCCCTATTGATTTACCTGTTTTTACAAGGAAATAAAATGTGAAAAAAATATTTCTACATCCCACGGCCTTTCCCAACCATTTAAATTTTTCTCTTACATGTCTAACACTTCCGAAAAACCAATACAACGCCCACTCGGAACAATATATAAAGCTAAACGAACCGTTCACTGGGTACTTAACCGTACGAAAATGCCTATTGATTTACCTGTTTTTACAAGGAAATAAAATGTGAAAAAAATATTTCTACATCCCATGGCCTTTCCCAACCATTTAAATTTTTCTCTTACAGGTCTAGCACTTCCGAAAAACCAATACAACGCCCTCCCGGAACAATATATAAAGCTAAACGAACCGTTCACTGGGTACTTATCCGTACGAAAATCCCTATTGATTTACCTGTTTTTACAAGGAAATAAAATGTGAAAAAAATATTTCTACATCCCATAGCCTTTCCCAGCCACTTCCGTTTTTCTCCCACAGGTCTAACTCTTCCGAAAAACCAATACAACGCTCTCCCGGAACAATATATAAAGCTAAACGAACCGTTCACTGGATACTTCTCAGTACGTAAATCCCTATTGATTTACCTGTTTTTACAAGGAAATAAAATGTCAAAAAAATATTTCTACATCCCATGGTCTTTCCCAACCATTTAAATTTTTCTCTTACAGGTCTAACACTTCCGAAAAACCAATACAACGCCCACTCGGAACAATATATAAAGCTAAACGAACCGTTCACTTGGTACTTAACCGTACGAAAATCCCTATTAATTTACCTGTTTTTACAAGGAAATAAAATGTGAAAAAAATATTTCTACATCCCATGGCCTTTCCCAACCATTTAAATTTTTCTCTTAAAGGTCTAACAGTTCCGAAAAACCAATACAACGCCCTCCCGGAACAATATATAAAGCTAAACGAACCGTTCACTGGCTACTTAGACGTAAGAAATTCCCTATTGATTTACCTGTTTTTACAAGGAAATAAAATGTGAAAAAAATATTTCTCCATCCCATGGCCTTTCCCGACCATTTAAATTTTTCTCTTACAGGTCTAACACTTCCGAAAAACCAATACAACGCCCTCCCGGAACAATATATAAAGCTAAACGAACCGTTCACTGGCTACTTAGATGTAAGAAAATCCCTATTGATTAACCTCTTTTTATAAGGAAATAAAATGTGAAAAAAATATTTCTACATCCCATGGCCTTTCCCAACCATTTAAATTTTTCTCTTACAGGTCTAGCACTTCCGAAAAACCAATACAACGCCCACCCGGAACAATATATAAAGCTAAACGAACCGTTCACTTGGTACTTAACCGTACGAAAATCCCTATTAATTTACCTGTTTTTACAAGGAAATAAAATGTGAAAAAAATATTTCTACATCCCATGGCCTTTCCCAACCATTTAAATTTTTCTCTTACAGGTCTAGCACTTCCGAAAAACCAATACAACGCCCTCCCGGAACAATATATAAAGCTAAACGAACCGTTCACTGGGTACTTATCCGTACGAAAATCCCTATTGATTTACCTGTTTTTACAAGGAAATAAAATGTGAAAAAAATATTTCTACATCCCATAGCCTTTCCCAGCCACTTCCGTTTTTCTCCCACAGTTCTAACTCTTCCGAAAAACCAATACAACGCTATCCCGGAACAATATATAAAGCTAAACGAACCGTTCACTGGATTCTTCTCAGTACGTAAATCCCTATTGATTTACCTGTTTTTACAAGGAAATAAAATGTCAAAAAAATATTTCTACATCCCATGGCCTTTCCCAACCATTTAAATTTTTCTCTTAGAGGTCTAACAGTTCCGAAAAACCAATACAACGCCCTCCCGGAACAATATATAAAGCTAAACGAACCGTTCAATGGCTACTTAGACGTAAGAAAATCCCTATTGATTAACCTGTTTTTATAAGGAAATAAAATGTGAAAAAAATATTTCTACATCCCATGGCCTTTCCCAACCATTTAAATTTTTCTCTTACAGGTCTAGCACTTCCGAATAACCAATACAACGCCCACCCGGAACAATATATAAAGCTAAACGAACCGTTCACTGGCTACTTAGATGTAAGAAAATCCCTATTGATTTACCTGTTTTTACAAGGAAATAAAATGTGAAAAAAATATTTCTACATCCCACGGCCTTTCCCAACCATTTAAATTTTTCTCTTACATGTCTAACACTTCCGAAAAACCAATACAACGCCCACTCGGAACAATATATAAAGCTAAACGAACCGTTCACTGGGTACTTAACCGTACGAAAATGCCTATTGATTTACCTGTTTTTACAAGGAAATAAAATGTGAAAAAAATATTTCTACATCCCATGGCCTTTCCCAACCATTTAAATTTTTCTCTTACAGGTCTAGCACTTCCGAAAAACCAATACAACGCCCTCCCGGAACAATATATAAAGCTAAACGAACCGTTCACTGGGTACTTATCCGTACGAAAATCCCTATTGATTTACCTGTTTTTACAAGGAAATAAAATGTGAAAAAAATATTTCTACATCCCATAGCCTTTCCCAGCCACTTCCGTTTTTCTCCCACAGGTCTAACTCTTCCGAAAAACCAATACAACGCTCTCCCGGAACAATATATAAAGCTAAACGAACCGTTCACTGGATACTTCTCAGTACGTAAATCCCTATTGATTTACCTGTTTTTACAAGGAAATAAAATGTCAAAAAAATATTTCTACATCCCATGGTCTTTCCCAACCATTTAAATTTTTCTCTTACAGGTCTAACACTTCCGAAAAACCAATACAACGCCCACTCGGAACAATATATAAAGCTAAACGAACCGTTCACTTGGTACTTAACCGTACGAAAATCCCTATTAATTTACCTGTTTTTACAAGGAAATAAAATGTGAAAAAAATATTTCTACATCCCATGGCCTTTCCCAACCATTTAAATTTTTCTCTTAAAGGTCTAACAGTTCCGAAAAACCAATACAACGCCCTCCCGGAACAATATATAAAGCTAAACGAACCGTTCACTGGGTACTTATACATACGAAAATCCCTATTGATTTACCTGTTTTTACAAGGGAATAAAATGAGAAAAAATATTTCTACGTCCCATGGCCTTTCCCAGCCACTTCCGTTTTTATCCCACAGGTCTAACACTTCCGAAAAACCAATACAACACCCTCCCGGAACAATATATAAAGCTAAACGAACCGTTCACTGGGTACTTATCCGTACAAAAATCCCTATTGATTTACCTGTTTTTACAAGGAAATAAAATGTGAAAAAAATATTTCTACATCCCATGGCCTTTCCCAACCATTTAAATTTTTCTCTTAAAGGTCTAACAGTTCCGAAAAACCAATACAACGCCCTCCCGGAACAATGTAAAAAGCTAAACGAACCGTTCACTGGGTACTTATCCGTACGAAAATCCCTATTGATTTACCTGTTTTTACAAGGGAATAAAATGAGAAAAAATATTTCTACGTCCCATGGCCTTTCCCAGCCACTTCCGTTTTTATCCCACAGGTCTAACACTTCCGAAAAACCAATACAACACCCTCCCGGAACAATATATAAAGCTAAACGAACCGTTCACTGGGTACTTATCCGTACAAAAATCCCTATTGATTTACCTGTTTTTACAAGGAAATAACATGTGAAAAAAATATTTCTACATCCCATGGCCTTTCCCAACCATTTAAATTTTTCTCTTACATGTCTAACAGTTCCGAAAAACCAATACAACGCCCTCCCGGAACAATATATAAAGCTAAACGAACCGTTCACTGGGTACTTAGACGTAAGAAAATCCCTATTGATTTACCTGTTTTTACAAGGAAATAAAATGTGAAAAAAATATTTCTACATCCCATGGCCTTTCCCAGCCACTTCCGTTTTTCTCCCACAGGTCTAACACTTCCGAAAAACCAATACAACGCCCTCCCGGAACAATGTATAAAGCTAAACGAACCGTTCACTGGGTACTTAACCGTACGAAAATCCCTATTGATTTACCTGTTTTTACAAGGAATTAAAATGTGAAAAAAATATTTCTACATCCCATGGCCTTTCCCAACCATTTAAATTTTTCTCTTACATGTCTAACAGTTCCGAAAAACCAATACAACGCCCTCCCGGAACAATATATAAAGCTAAACGAACCGTTCACTGGCTACTTAGATGTAAGAAATTCCCTATTGATTTACCTGTTTTTACAAGGAAATAAAATGTGAAAAAAATATTTCTACATCCCACGGCCTTACCCAACCATTTAAATTTTTCTCTTATAGGTCTAACACTTCCGAAAAACCAATGCAACGCCCTCCCGGAACAATATATAAAGCCAAACGAACCGTTCACTGGCTACTTAGACGTAAGAAAATCCCTATTGATTTACCTGTTTTTACAAGGAAATAAAATGTGAAAAAAATATTTCTACATCCCATGGCCTTTCCCAACCTTTTAAATTTTTCTCTTACAGGTCTAACACTTCCGAAAAACAAATACAACGCCCACCCAGAACAATATATAAAGCTAAACGAACCGTTCACTGGGTACTTATCCGTACAAAAATCCCTATTGATTTACCTGTTTTTACAAGGAATTCAAATGTGAAAAAAATATCTCTACATCCCATGGCCTTTCCCAGCCACTTCCGTTTTTCTCCCACAGGTCTAACACTTCCGAAAAACCAATACAATGCCCTCCCGGAACAATATATAAAGCTAAACGAACCGTTCACTGGGTACTTATCCATAGGAAAATCCCTAATGATTTACCTGCCTTTACAAGGAAATAAAATGTGAAAAAAATATTTCTACATCCCATGGCCTTTCCCAGGTACTTCAGTTTTTCTCCCACAGGTCTAACACTTCTGAAAAACCAATACAACGCCTCCCGGAACAATATAAAAAAAGCTAAACGAACCGTTCACTGGGTACATATCCGTACGAAAATCCCTATTGATTTACCTGTTTTTACAAGGAAATAAAATGTGAAAAAAATATTTCTACATCCCATGGCCTTTCCCAGCCACTTCCTTTTTTCTCCCACAGGTCTAACACTTCTGAAAAACCAATACAACGCCCTCCCGGAACAATATATAAAGCTAAACGAACCGTTCACTGGGTACTAATCCGTAGGAAAATCCCTAATGATTTACCTGCCTTTACAAGGAAATAAAATGTGTAAAAAATATTTCTACATCCCATGGCCTTTCCCAGGTACTTCAGTTTTTCTCCCACAGGTCTAACACTTCCGAAAATCCAATACAACGCCCTCCCGGAACAATAAAAAAAGCTAAACGAACCGTTCACTGGGTACTTAGACGTAAGAAAATCCCTATTGATTTACCTGTTTTTACAAGGAAATATAATGTGAAAAAAATATTTCTACATCCCATGGCCTTTCCCAGCCACTTCAGTTTTTCTCCCACAGGTCTAACACTTCCGAAAAACCAATACAACGCCCTCCCGGAACAATGTAAAAAGCTAAACGAACCGTTCACTGGGTACTTATCCGTACGAAAATCCCTATTGATTTACCTGTTTTTACAAGGGAATAAAATGAGAAAAAATATTTCTACGTCCCATGGCCTTTCCCAGCCACTTCCGTTTTTATCCCACAGGTCTAACACTTCCGAAAAACCAATACAACACCCTCCCGGAACAATATATAAAGCTAAACGAACCGTTCACTGGGTACTTATCCGTACAAAAATCCCTATTGATTTACCTGTTTTTACAAGGAAATAACATGTGAAAAAAATATTTCTACATCCCATGGCCTTTCCCAGCCACTTCCGTTTTTCTCCCACAGGTCTAACACTTCCGAAAAACCAATACAACACCCTCCTGGAACAATATAAAAAAAGCTAAACGAACCGTTCTCTGGGTACTTATCCGTACGAAAATCCCTAATGATTTACCTGCCTTTACAAGGAAATAAAATGTGAAAAAAATATTTCTACATCCCATGGCCTTTCCCAGGTACTTCAGTTTTTCTCCCACAGGTCTAACACTTCTGAAAAACCAATACACCGCCTCCCAGAACAATATAAAAGAAGCTAAACGAACCGTTCACTGGGTACATATCCGTACGAAAATCCCTATTGATTTACCTGTTTTTACAAGGAAATAAAATGTGAAAAAAATATTTCTACATCTCATGGCCTTTCCCAGCCACTTCCGTTTTTCTCCCACAGGTCTAACACTTCCGAAAAACCAATACAACGCCCTCCCGGAACAATATATAAAGCTAAACGAACCGTTCACTGGGTACTTATCCGTAGGAAAATCCCTAATGATTTACCTGCCTTTACAAGGAAATAAAATGTGTAAAAAATATTTCTACATCCCATGGCCTTTCCCAGGTACTTCAGTTTTTCTCCCACAGGTCTAACACTTCCGAAAATCCAATACAACGCCCTCCAGGAACAATATATAAAGCTAAACGAACCGTTCACTGGGTACTTAGACGTAAGAAAATCCCTATTGATTTACCTGTTTTTACAAGGAAATAAAATGTGAAAAAAATATTTCTACATCCCACGGCCTTACCCAACCATTTAAATTTTTCTCTTAGAGGTCTAACACTTCCGAAAAACCAATGCAACGCCCTCCCGGAACAATATATAAAGCCAAACGAACCGTTCACTGGCTACTTAGACGTAAGAAAATCCCTATTGATTTACCTGTTTTTACAAGGAAATAAAATGTGAAAAAAATATTTCTACATCCCATGGCCTTTCCCAACCTTTTAAATTTTTCTCTTACAGGTCTAACACTTCCGAAAAACAAATACAACGTCCACCCAGAACACTATATTAAGCTAAACGAACCGTTCACTGGGTACTTATCCGTACAAAAATCCCTATTGATTTACCTGTTTTTACAAGGAATTCAAATGTGAAAAAAATATCTCTACATCCCACGGCCTTTCCCAGCCACTTCCGTTTTTCTCCCACAGGTCTAACACTTCCAAAAAACCAATACAATGCCCTCCCGGAACAATATATAAAGCTAAACGAACCGTTCACTGGGTACTTATCCATAGGAAAATCCCTAATGATTTACCTGCCTTTACAAGGAAATAAAATGTGAAAAAATATTTCTACATCCCATGGCCTTTCCCAGGTACTTCAGTTTTTCTCCCACAGGTCTAACACTTCTGAAAAACCAATACAACGCCTCCCGGAACAATATAAAAAAAGCTAAACGAACCGTTCACTGGGTACATATCCGTACGAAAATCCCTATTGATTTACCTGTTTTTACAAGGAAATAAAATGTGAAAAAAATATTTCTACATCCCATGGCCTTTCCCAGCCACTTCCTTTTTTCTCCCACAGGTCTAACACTTCCGAAAAACCAATACAACGCCCTCCCGGAACAATATATAAAGCTAAACGAACCGTTCACTGGGTACTTATCCGTAGGAAAATCCCTACTGATTTACCTGCCTTTACAAGGAAATAAAATGTGTAAAAAATATTTCTACATCCCATGGCCTTTCCCAGGTACTTCAGTTTTTCTCCCACACGTCTAACACTTCCGAAAATCCAATACAACGCCCTCCCGGAACAATACAAAAAGCTAAACGAACCGTTCACTGGGTACTTAGACGTAAGAAAATCCCTATTGATTTACCTGTTTTTACAAGGAAATAAAATGTGAAAAAAATATTTCTACATCCCATGGCCTTTCCCAGCCACTTCAGTTTTTCTCCCACAGGTCTAACACTTCTGAAAAACCAATACAACGCCTCCCAGAACAATATAAAAAAAGCTAAACGAACCGTTCACTGGGTACATATCCGTACGAAAATCCCTATTGATTTACCTGTTTTTACAAGGAAATAAAATGTGAAAAAAATATTTCTACATCCCATGGCCTTTCCCAGCCACTTCCGTTTTTCTCCCACAGGTCTAACACTTCCGAAAAACCAATACAACGCCCTCCCGGAACAATATATAAAGCTAAACGAACCGTTCACTGGGTACTTATTCGTAGGAAAATCCCTAATGATTTACCTGCCTTTACAAGGAAATAAAATGTGAAAAAATATTTCTACATCCCATGGCCTTTCCCAGGTACTTCAGTTTTTCTCCCACAGGTCTAACACTTCCGAAAATCCAATACAACGCCCTCCCGGAACTATACAAAAAGCTAAACGAACCGTTCACTGGGTACTTAGACGTAAGAAAATCCCTATTGATTTACCTGTTTTTACAAGGAAATAAAATGTGAAAAAAATATTTCTACATCCCATGGCCTTTCACAGCCACTTCCGTTTTTCTCCCACAGGTCTAACACTTCCGAAAAACCAATACAACGCCCTCCCGGAACAATATATAAAGCTAAACGAACAGTTCACTGGGTACTTATCCGTACGAAAATCCCTATTGATTTACCTGTTTTTACAAGGAAATAAAATGTGAAAAAAATATTTCTACATCCCATGGCCTTTCCCAGCCACTTCCGTTTTTCTCTTACAGGTCTAACAGTTCCGAAAAACCAATACAACGCCCTCCCGGAACAATATATAAAGCTAAACGAACCGTTCACTGGCTACTTAGATGTAAGAAATTCCCTATTGATTTACCTGTTTTTACAAGGAAATAAAATGTGAAAAAAATATTTCTACATCCCATGGCCTTTCCCAACCACTTCTGTTTTTCTCCCATAGGTCTAACACTTCCGAAAAACCAATACAACACCCTCCTGGAACAATATAAAAAAAGCTAAACGAACCGTTCTCTGGGTACTTATCCGTACGAAAATCCCTATTGATTTACCTGTTTTTACAAGGAAATAAAATGTGAAAAAAATATTTCTACATCCCATGGCCTTTCCCAGCCACTTCCGTTTTTCTCCCACAGGTCTAACACTTCCGAAAAACCAATACAACGCCCTCCCGGAACAATATATAAAGCTAAACGAACAGTTCACTGGGTAGTTAAACGTACGAAAATCCCTATTGATTTACCTGTTTTTACAAGGAATTAAAATGTGAAAAAAATATTTCTACATCCCATGGCCTTTCCCAACCATTTAAATTTTTCTCTTACAGGTCTAACAGTTCCGAAAAACCAATACAACGCCCTCCCGGAACAATATATAAAGCTAAACGAACCGTTCACTGGCTACTTAGATGTAAGAAATTCCCTATTGATTTACCTGTTTTTACAAGGAAATAAAATGTGAAAAAAATATTTCTACATCCCACGGCCTTACCCAACCATTTAAATTTTTCTCTTACAGGTCTAACACTTCCGAAAAACCAATGCAACGCCCTCCCGGAACAATATATAAAGCCAAACGAACCGTTCACTGGCTACTTAGACGTAAGAAAATCCCTATTGATTTACCTGTTTTTACAAGGAAATAAAATGTGAAAAAAATATTTCTACATCCCATGGCCTTTCCCAACCTTTTAAATTTTTCTCTTACAGGTCTAACACTTCCGAAAAACAAATACAACGCCCACCCAGAAGAATATATAAAGCTAAACGAACCGTTCACTGGGTACTTATCCGTACAAAAATCCCTATTGATTTACCTGTTTTTACAAGGAATTCAAATGTGAAAAAAATATCTCTACATCCCATGGCCTTTACCAGCCACTTCCGTTTTTCTCCCACAGGTCTAACACTTCCGAAAAACCAATACAATGCCCTCCCGGAACAATATATAAAGCTAAACGAACCGTTCACTGGGTACTTATCCGTAGGAAAATCCCTAATGATTTACCTGCCTTTACAAGGAAATAAAATGTGTAAAAAATATTTCTACATCCCATGGCCTTTCCCAGGTACTTCAGTTTTTCTCCCACAGGTCTAACACTTCCGAAAATCCAATACAACGCCCTCCCGGAACAATACAAAAAGCTAAACGAACCGTTCACTGGGTACTTAGACGTAAGAAAATCCCTATTGATTTACCTGTTTTTACAAGGAAATAAAATGTGAAAAAAATATTTCTACATCCCATGGCCTTTCCCAGCCACTTCAGTTTTTCTCCCACAGGTCTAACACTTCCGAAAAACCAATACAACGCCCTCCCGGAACAATGTAAAAAGCTAAACGAACCGTTCACTGGGTACTTATCCGTACGAAAATCCCTATTGATATACCTGTTTTTACAAGGGAATAAAATGAGAAAAAATATTTCTACATCCCATGGCCTTTCCCAGCCACTTCCGTTTTTCTCCCACAGGTCTAACACTTCCGAAAAACCAATACAACGCCCTCCCGGAACAATATATAAAGCTAAACGAACAGTTCACTGGGTACTTAAACGTACGAAAATCCCTATTGATTTACCTGTTTTTACAAGGAATTAAAATGTGAAAAAAATATTTCTACATCCCATGGCCTTTCCCAACCATTTAAATTTTTCTCTTACAGGTCTAACAGTTCCGAAAAACCAATACAACGCCCTCCCGGAACAATATATAAAGCTAAACGAACCGTTCACTGGCTACTTAGATGTAAGAAATTCCCTATTGATTTACCTGTTTTTACAAGGAAATAAAATGTGAAAAAAATATTTCTACATCCCACGGCCTTTCCCAACCATTTAAATTTTTCTCTTACAGGTCTAACAGTTCCGAAAATCCAATACAACGCCCTCCCGGAACAATACAAAAAGCTAAACGAACCGTTCACTGGGTACTTAGACGTAAGAAAATCCCTATTGATTTACCTGTTTTTACAAGGAAATAAAATGTGAAAAAAATATTTCTACATCCCATGGCCTTTCCCAGCCACTTCAGTTTTTCTCCCACAGGTCTAACACTTCCGAAAAACCAATACAACGCCCTCCCGGAACAATGTAAAAAGCTAAACGAACCGTTCACTGGGTACTTATCCGTACGAAAATCCCTATTGATATACCTGTTTTTACAAGGGAATAAAATGAGAAAAAATATTTCTACATCCCATGGCCTTTCCCAGCCACTTCCGTTTTTATCCCACAGGTCTAACACTTCCGAAAAACCAATACAACGCCCTCCCGGAACAATATATAAAGCTAAACGAACAGTTCACTGGGTACTTATCCGTACAAAAATCCCTATTGATTTACCTGTTTTTACAAGGAAATAACATGTGAAAAAAATATTTCTACATCCCATGGCCTTTCCCAACCACTTCTGTTTTTCTCCCATAGGTCTAACACTTCCGAAAAACCAATACAACAACCTCCTGGAACAATATAAAAAAAGCTAAACGAACCGTTCTCTGGGTACTTATCCGTACGAAAATCCCTATTGATTTACCTGTTTTTACAAGGAAATAAAATGTGAAAAAAATATTTCTACATCCCATGGCCTTTCCCAGCCACATCCGTTTTTCTCCCACAGGTCTAACACTTCCGAAAAACCAATACAACACCCTCCCGGAACAATATATAAAGCTAAACGAACAGTTCACTGGGTACTTAACCGTACGAAAATCCCTATTGATTTACCTGTTTTTACAAGGAAATAAAATGTGAAAAAAATATTTCTACATCCCATGGCCTTTCCCAACCATTTAAATTTTTCTCTTACAGGTCTAACAGTTCCGAAAAACCAATACAACGCCCTCCCGGAACAATATATAAAGCTAAACGAACCGTTCACTGGATACTTAGATGTAAGAAATTCCCTATTGATTTACCTGTTTTTACAAGGAAATAAAATGTGAAAAAAATATTTCTACATCCCACGGCCTTACCCAACCATTTAAATTTTTCTCTTACAGGTCTAACACTTCCGAAAAACCAATCCAACGCCCTCCCGGAACAATATATAAAGCCAAACGAACCGTTCACTGGCTACTTAGACGTAAGAAACTCCCTATTGATTAACCTGTTTTTACAAGGAAATAAAATGTGAAAACAATATTTCTACATCCCATGGCCTTTCCCAACCATTTAAATTTTTCTCTTACAGGTCTAACACTTCCGAAAAACCAATACAACGCCCACTCGGAACAATATATAAATCTAAACGAACCGTTCACTGGGTACTTAACTGTACGAAAATCCCTATTGATTTACCTGTTTTTACAAGGAAATAAAATGTGAAAAAAATATTTCTACATCACATGGCCTTTCCCAACCATTTAAATTTTTCTCTTACAGGTCTAACACTTCCGAAAAACCAATACAACGCCCTCCCGGAACAATATATAAAGCTAAACGAACCGTTCACTGGCTACTTAGACGTAAGAAAATCCCTATTAATTTACCTGTTTTTACAAGGAAATAAAATGTGAAAAAATATTTCTACATCCCATGGCCTTTCCCAACCATTTAAATTTTTCTCTTAAATGTCTAACAGTTCCAAAAAACCAATACAACGCCCTCCTGGAACAATATATAAAGCTAAACGAACCGTTCACTGGCTACTTAGACGTAAGAAATTCCCTATTGATTTAACTGTTTTTACAAGGAAATAAAATTTGAAAAAAATATTTCTACATCCCATGGCCTTTCCCAACAATTTAAATTTTTCTCCCACAGGTCTAACACTTCCGAAAAACCAATACAACGCCCTCCCGGAACAATATATAAAGCTAAACGAACAGTTCACTGGGTACATAACCGTACGAAAATCCCTATTGATTTACCTGTTTTTACAAGGAAATAAAATGTGAAAAAAATATTTCTACATCCCATGGCCTTTCCCAACCATTTAAATTTTTCTCTTACAGGTCTAACAGTTCCGAAAAACCAATACAACGCCCTCCCGGAACAATATATAAAGCTAAACGAACCGTTCACTGGCTACTTAGACGTAAGAAATTCCCCATTGATTTACCTGTTTTTACAAGGAAATAAAATGTGAAAAAAATATTTCTACATCCCATGGCCTTTCCCAACCATTTAAATTTTTCTCTTACAGGTCTAACAGTTCCGAAAAACCAATACAACGCCCTCCCGGAACAATATATAAAGCTCAACGAACCGTTCACTGGCTACTTAGATGTAAGAAATTCCCTATTGATTTACCTGTTTTTACAAGGAAATAAAATGTGAAAAAAATATTTCTACATCCCACGGCCTTACCCAAACATTTAAATTTTTCTCTTACAGGTCTAACACTTCCGAAAAACCAATGCAACGCCCTCCCGGAACAATATATAAAGCCAAACGAACCGTTCACTGGCTACTTAGACGTAAGAAAATCCCTATTGATTAACCTGTTTTTACAAGGAAATAAAATGTGAAAACAATATTTCTACATCCCATGGCCTTTCCCAACCATTTAAATTTTTCTCTTACAGGTCTAACACTTCCGAAAAACCAATACAACGCCCTCCCGGAACAATATATAAAGCTAAACGAACAGTTCACTGGGTACTTAACCGTACGAAAATCCCTATTGATTTACCTGTTTTTACAAGGAAATAAAATGTGAAAAAAATATTTCTACATCCCATGGCCTTTCCCAACCATTTAAATTTTTCTCTTACAGGTCTAACAGTTCCGAAAAACCAATACAACGCCCTCCCGGAACAATATATAAAGCTAAACGAACCGTTCACTGGCTACTTAGACGTAAGAAATTCCCTATTGATTTACCTGTTTTTACAAGGAAATAAAATGTGAAAAAAATATTTCTACATCCCACGGCCTTTCCCAACCATTTAAATTTTTCTCTTAAATGTCTAACAGTTCCAAAAAACCAATACAACGCCCTCCCGGAACAATATATAAAGCCAAACGAACCGTTCACTGGCTACTTAGACGTAAGAAATTCCCTATTGATTTAACTGTTTTTACAAGGAAATAAAATGTGAAAAAAATATTTTTACATCCCATGGCCTTTCCCAACAATTTAAATTTTTCTCCCACAGGTCTAACACTTCCGAAAAACCAATACAACGCCCTCCCGGAACAATATATAAAGCTAAACGAACAGTTCACTGGGTACATAACCGTACGAAAATCCCTATTGATTTACCTGTTTTTACAAGGAAATAAAATGTGAAAAAAATATTTCTACATCCCATGGCCTTTCCCAACCATTTAAATTTTTCTCTTACAGGTCTAACAGTTCCGAAAAACCAATACAACGCCCTCCCGGAACAATATATAAAGCTAAACGAACCGTTCACTGGCTACTTAGACGTAAGAAATTCCCCATTGATTTACCTGTTTTTACAAGGAAATAAAATGTGAAAAAAATATTTCTACATCCCATGGCCTTTCCCAACCATTTAAATTTTTCTCTTACAGGTCTAACAGTTCCGAAAAACCAATACAACGCCCTCCCGGAACAATATATAAAGCTAAACGAACCATTCACTGGCTACTTAGACGTAAGAAATTCCCTATTGATTTAACTGTTTTTACAAGGAAATAAAATGTGAAAAAAATATTTCTACATCCCATGGCCTTTCCCAACCATTTAAATTTTTCTCTAACAGGTCTAACACTTCCGAAAAACAAATGCAACGCCCTCCCGGAACAATATATAAAGCCAAACGAACCGTTCACTGGCTACTTAGACGTAAGAAAATCCCTATTGATTAACCTGTTTTTACAAGGAAATAAAATGTGAAAACAATATTTCTACATCCCATGGCCTTTCCCAACCATTTAAATTTTTCTCTTACAGGTCTAACACTTCCGAAAAACCAATACAACGCCCTCCCGGAACAATATATAAAGCTAAACGAACCGTTCACTGGCTAGTTAGACGTAAGAAAATCCCTATTGATTTACCTGTTTTTACAAGGAAATAAAATGTGAAAAAAATATTTCTACATCCCATGGCCTTTCCCAACCATTTAAATTTTTCTCTTACAGGTCTAACACTTCCGAAAAACCAATACAACGCCCACTCGGAACAATATATAAAGCTAAACGAACCGTTCACTGGGTACTTATACATACGAAAATCCCTATTGATTTACCTGTTTTTACAAGTAAATAAAATGTGAAAAAAATATTTCTACATCCCATAGCCTTTCCCAGCCACTTCCGTTTTTCTCCCACAGGTCTAACTCTTCCAAAAAACCAATACAACGCTCTCCCGGAACAATATATAAAGCTAAACGAACCGTTCACTGGATACTTCTCAGTACGAAAATACCTATTGATTTACCTGTTTTTACAAGGAAATAAAATGTGAAAAAAATATTGCTACATCCAATGGCCTTTCCCAACCATTTAAATTTTTCTCTTACAGGTCTAACACTTCCGAAAAACCAATACAATGCCCACCCGGAACAATATATAAAGCTAAACGAACCGTTCACTGGGTACTTATCCGTACGAAAATCCCTATTGATTTACCTGTTTTTACAAGGAAATAAAATGTGAAAAAAATATTTCTACATCCCATAGCCTTTCCCAGCCACTTCCGTTTTTCTCCCACAGGTCTAACTCTTCCGAAAAACCAATACAACGCTCTCCCGGAACAATATATAAAGCTAAACGAACCGTTCACTGGATACTTCTCAGTACGTAAATCCCTATTGATTTACCTGTTTTTACAAGGAAATAAAATGTCAAAAAAATATTTCTACATCCCATGGCCTTTCCCAACCATTTAAATTTTTCTCTTACAGGTCTAACACTTCTGAAAAACCAATACAACGCCCACTCGGAACAATATATAAAGCTAAACGAACCGTTCACTGGGTACTTAACCGTACGAAAATCCCTATTGATTAACCTGTTTTTACAAGGAAATAAAATGTTAAAAAAATATTTCTACATCCCATGGTCTTTCCCAACCATTTAAATTTTTCTCTTACAGGTCTACCACTTCCGAAAAACCAATACAACGCCCTCCCGGAACAATATATAAAGCTAAACGAACCGTTCACTGGGTACTTATCCGTACGAAAATCCCTATTGATTTACCTGTTTTTACAAGGAAATAAAATGTGAAAAAAATATTTCTACATCCCATAGCCTTTCCCAGCCACTTCCGTTTTTCTCCCACAGGTCTAACTCTTCCGAAAAACCAATACAACGCTCTCCCGGAACAATATATAAAGCTAAACGAACCGTTCACTGGATACTTCTCAGTACGTAAATCCCTATTGATTTACCTGTTTTTACAAGGAAATAAAATGTCAAAAAAATATTTCTACATCCCATGGCCTTTCCCAACCATTTAAATTTTTCTCTTACAGGTCTAACACTTCCGAAAAACCAATACAACGCCCACTCGGAACAATATATAAAGCTAAACGAACCGTTCACTGGGTACTTAACCGTACGAAAATCCCTATTGATTAACCTGTTTTTACAAGGAAATAAAATGTTAAAAAAATATTTCTACATCCCATGGTCTTTCCCAACCATTTAAATTTTTCTCGTACAGGTCTAACACTTCCGAAAAACCAATACAACGCCCACTCGGAACAATATATAAAACTAAACGAACCGTTCACTTGGTACTTAACCGTACGAAAATCCCTATTAATTTACCTGTTTTTACAAGGAAATAAAATGTGAAAAAAATATTTCTACATCCCATGGCCTTTCCCAACCATTTAAATTTTTCTCTTACAGGTCTAACACTTCCGAAAAACCAATACAATGCCCTCCTGGAACAATATATAAAGCTAAACGAACCGTTCACTGGCTACTTAGATGTAAGAAAATCCCTATTGATTAACCTCTTTTTATAAGGAAATAAAATGTGAAAAAAAATATTTCTACATCCCATGGCCTTTCCCAACCATTTAAATTTTTCTCTTACAGGTCTAACACTTCCGAAAAACCAATACAACGCCCACCCGGAACAATATATTAAGCTAAACGAACCGTTCACTGGGTATTTATCCGTAGGAAAATCCCTATTGATTTACCTGTTTTTACAAGGAAATAAAATGTGAAAAAAATATTTCTACATCCCATAGCCTTTCCCAGCCACTTCCGTTTTTCTCCCACAGGTCTAACTCTTCCGAAAAACCAATACAACGCTCTCCCGGAACAATATATAAAGCTAAACGAACCGTTCACTGGATACTTATCAGTACGTAAATCCCTATTGATTTACCTGTTTTTACAAGGAAATAAAATGTCAAAAAAATATTTCTACATCCCATGGCCTTTCCCAACCATTTAAATTTTTCTCTTACAGGTCTAACAGTTCCGAAAAACCAATACAACGCCCTCCCGGAACAATATATAAAGCTAAACGACCCGTTCAATGGCTACTTAGACGTAAGAAAATCCCTATTGATTAACCTGTTTTTACAAGGAAATAAAATGTGAAAAAAATATTTCTACATCCCATGGTCTTTCCCAACCATTTAAATTTTTCTCTTACAGGTCTAACACTTCCGAAAAACCAATACAACGCCCACTCGGAACAATATATAAAGCTAAACGAACCGTTCACTTGGTACTTAACCGTACGAAAATCCCTATTAATTTACCTGTTTTTACAAGGAAATAAAATGTGAAAAAAATATTTCTACATCCCATGGCCTTTCCCAACCATTTAAATTTTTCTCTTACAGGTCTAGCACTTCCGAAAAACCAATACAACGCCCTCCCGGAACAATATATAAAGCTAAACGAACCGTTCACTGGGTACTTATCCGTACGAAAATCCCTATTGATTTACCTGTTTTTACAAGGAAATAAAATGTGAAAAAAATATTTCTACATCCCATAGCCTTTCCCAGCCACTTCCGTTTTTCTCCCACAGTTCTAACTCTTCCGAAAAACCAATACAACGCTATCCCGGAACAATATATAAAGCTAAACGAACCGTTCACTGGATTCTTCTCAGTACGTAAATCCCTATTGATTTACCTGTTTTTACAAGGAAATAAAATGTCAAAAAAATATTTCTACATCCCATGGCCTTTCCCAACCATTTAAATTTTTCTCTTAGAGGTCTAACAGTTCCGAAAAACCAATACAACGCCCTCCCGGAACAATATATAAAGCTAAACGAACCGTTCAATGGCTACTTAGACGTAAGAAAATCCCTATTGATTAACCTGTTTTTATAAGGAAATAAAATGTGAAAAAAATATTTCTACATCCCATGGCCTTTCCCAACCATTTAAATTTTTCTCTTACAGGTCTAGCACTTCCGAATAACCAATACAACGCCCACCCGGAACAATATATAAAGCTAAACGAACCGTTCACTGGCTACTTAGATGTAAGAAAATCCCTATTGATTTACCTGTTTTTACAAGGAAATAAAATGTGAAAAAAATATTTCTACATCCCACGGCCTTTCCCAACCATTTAAATTTTTCTCTTACATGTCTAACACTTCCGAAAAACCAATACAACGCCCACTCGGAACAATATATAAAGCTAAACGAACCGTTCACTGGGTACTTAACCGTACGAAAATGCCTATTGATTTACCTGTTTTTACAAGGAAATAAAATGTGAAAAAAATATTTCTACATCCCATGGCCTTTCCCAACCATTTAAATTTTTCTCTTACAGGTCTAGCACTTCCGAAAAACCAATACAACGCCCTCCCGGAACAATATATAAAGCTAAACGAACCGTTCACTGGGTACTTATCCGTACGAAAATCCCTATTGATTTACCTGTTTTTACAAGGAAATAAAATGTGAAAAAAATATTTCTACATCCCATAGCCTTTCCCAGCCACTTCCGTTTTTCTCCCACAGGTCTAACTCTTCCGAAAAACCAATACAACGCTCTCCCGGAACAATATATAAAGCTAAACGAACCGTTCACTGGATACTTCTCAGTACGTAAATCCCTATTGATTTACCTGTTTTTACAAGGAAATAAAATGTCAAAAAAATATTTCTACATCCCATGGTCTTTCCCAACCATTTAAATTTTTCTCTTACAGGTCTAACACTTCCGAAAAACCAATACAACGCCCACTCGGAACAATATATAAAGCTAAACGAACCGTTCACTTGGTACTTAACCGTACGAAAATCCCTATTAATTTACCTGTTTTTACAAGGAAATAAAATGTGAAAAAAATATTTCTACATCCCATGGCCTTTCCCAACCATTTAAATTTTTCTCTTAAAGGTCTAACAGTTCCGAAAAACCAATACAACGCCCTCCCGGAACAATATATAAAGCTAAACGAACCGTTCACTGGCTACTTAGACGTAAGAAATTCCCTATTGATTTACCTGTTTTTACAAGGAAATAAAATGTGAAAAAAATATTTCTCCATCCCATGGCCTTTCCCGACCATTTAAATTTTTCTCTTACAGGTCTAACACTTCCGAAAAACCAATACAACGCCCTCCCGGAACAATATATAAAGCTAAACGAACCGTTCACTGGCTACTTAGATGTAAGAAAATCCCTATTGATTAACCTCTTTTTATAAGGAAATAAAATGTGAAAAAAATATTTCTACATCCCATGGCCTTTCCCAACCATTTAAATTTTTCTCTTACAGGTCTAGCACTTCCGAAAAACCAATACAACGCCCACCCGGAACAATATATAAAGCTAAACGAACCGTTCACTTGGTACTTAACCGTACGAAAATCCCTATTAATTTACCTGTTTTTACAAGGAAATAAAATGTGAAAAAAATATTTCTACATCCCATGGCCTTTCCCAACCATTTAAATTTTTCTCTTACAGGTCTAGCACTTCCGAAAAACCAATACAACGCCCTCCCGGAACAATATATAAAGCTAAACGAACCGTTCACTGGGTACTTATCCGTACGAAAATCCCTATTGATTTACCTGTTTTTACAAGGAAATAAAATGTGAAAAAAATATTTCTACATCCCATAGCCTTTCCCAGCCACTTCCGTTTTTCTCCCACAGTTCTAACTCTTCCGAAAAACCAATACAACGCTATCCCGGAACAATATATAAAGCTAAACGAACCGTTCACTGGATTCTTCTCAGTACGTAAATCCCTATTGATTTACCTGTTTTTACAAGGAAATAAAATGTCAAAAAAATATTTCTACATCCCATGGCCTTTCCCAACCATTTAAATTTTTCTCTTAGAGGTCTAACAGTTCCGAAAAACCAATACAACGCCCTCCCGGAACAATATATAAAGCTAAACGAACCGTTCAATGGCTACTTAGACGTAAGAAAATCCCTATTGATTAACCTGTTTTTATAAGGAAATAAAATGTGAAAAAAATATTTCTACATCCCATGGCCTTTCCCAACCATTTAAATTTTTCTCTTACAGGTCTAGCACTTCCGAATAACCAATACAACGCCCACCCGGAACAATATATAAAGCTAAACGAACCGTTCACTGGCTACTTAGATGTAAGAAAATCCCTATTGATTTACCTGTTTTTACAAGGAAATAAAATGTGAAAAAAATATTTCTACATCCCACGGCCTTTCCCAACCATTTAAATTTTTCTCTTACATGTCTAACACTTCCGAAAAACCAATACAACGCCCACTCGGAACAATATATAAAGCTAAACGAACCGTTCACTGGGTACTTAACCGTACGAAAATGCCTATTGATTTACCTGTTTTTACAAGGAAATAAAATGTGAAAAAAATATTTCTACATCCCATGGCCTTTCCCAACCATTTAAATTTTTCTCTTACAGGTCTAGCACTTCCGAAAAACCAATACAACGCCCTCCCGGAACAATATATAAAGCTAAACGAACCGTTCACTGGGTACTTATCCGTACGAAAATCCCTATTGATTTACCTGTTTTTACAAGGAAATAAAATGTGAAAAAAATATTTCTACATCCCATAGCCTTTCCCAGCCACTTCCGTTTTTCTCCCACAGGTCTAACTCTTCCGAAAAACCAATACAACGCTCTCCCGGAACAATATATAAAGCTAAACGAACCGTTCACTGGATACTTCTCAGTACGTAAATCCCTATTGATTTACCTGTTTTTACAAGGAAATAAAATGTCAAAAAAATATTTCTACATCCCATGGTCTTTCCCAACCATTTAAATTTTTCTCTTACAGGTCTAACACTTCCGAAAAACCAATACAACGCCCACTCGGAACAATATATAAAGCTAAACGAACCGTTCACTTGGTACTTAACCGTACGAAAATCCCTATTAATTTACCTGTTTTTACAAGGAAATAAAATGTGAAAAAAATATTTCTACATCCCATGGCCTTTCCCAACCATTTAAATTTTTCTCTTAAAGGTCTAACAGTTCCGAAAAACCAATACAACGCCCTCCCGGAACAATATATAAAGCTAAACGAACCGTTCACTGGCTACTTAGACGTAAGAAATTCCCTATTGATTTACCTGTTTTTACAAGGAAATAAAATGTGAAAAAAATATTTCTCCATCCCATGGCCTTTCCCGACCATTTAAATTTTTCTCTTACAGGTCTAACACTTCCGAAAAACCAATACAACGCCCTCCCGGAACAATATATAAAGCTAAACGAACCGTTCACTGGCTACTTAGATGTAAGAAAATCCCTATTGATTAACCTCTTTTTATAAGGAAATAAAATGTGAAAAAAATATTTCTACATCCCATGGCCTTTCCCAACCATTTAAATTTTTCTCTTACAGGTCTAGCACTTCCGAAAAACCAATACAACGCCCACCCGGAACAATATATAAAGCTAAACGAACCGTTCACTGGGTACTTATACGTACGAAAATCCCTATTGATTTACCTGTTTTTACAAGGAAATAAAATGTGAAAAAAATATTTCTACATCCCATAGCCTTTCCCAGCCACTTCCGTTTTTCTCCCACAGTTCTAACTCTTTCAAAAAACCAATACAACGCTCTCCCGGAACAATATATAAAGCTAAACGAACCGTTCACTGGATACTTCTCAGTACGAAAATCCCTATTGATTTACCTGTTTTTACAAGGAAATAAAATGTGAAAAAAATATTTCTACATCCAATGGCCTTTCCCAACCATTTAAATTTTTCTCTTACAGGTCTAACACTTCCGAAAAACCAATACAACGCCCACCCGGAACAATATATAAAGCTAAACGAACCGTTCACTGGCTACTTAGATGTAAGAAAATCCCTATTGATTTACCTGTTTTTACAAGGAAATAAAATGTGAAAAAAATATTTCTACATCTCACGGCCTTTCCCAACCATTTAAATTTTTCTCTTACATGTCTAACACTTCCGAAAAACCAATACAACGCCCTCCCGGAACAATATATAAAGCTAAACGAACCGTTCACTGGCTACTTAGACGTAAGAAAATCCCTATTGATTAACCTGTTTTTACAAGGAAATAAAATGTGAAAAAAATATTTCTACATCCCATGGCCTTTCCCAACCATTTAAATTTTTCTCTTACAAGCCTAACACTTCCGAAAAACCAATACAACGCCCTCCCGGAACAATATATAAAGCTAAACGAACCGTTCACTGGGTACTTAACCGTACGAAAATCCCTATTGATCTACCTGTTTTTACAAGGAAATAAAATGTGAAAAAAATATTTCTACATCCCATGGCCTTTCCCAACCGTTTAAATTTTTCTCTTACAGGTCTAACGGTTCTGAAAAACCAATAGAACACCCTCCCGGAACAATATATAACGCTAAGCGAACCGTTCACTGGGTACTTAACCGTACGAAAATCCCTAGTGATTTACCTGTTTTTACAAGGAAATAAAATGTGAAAAAAATATTTCTACATCCCATGTCGTTTCCCAACCATTTAAATTTTTCTCTTACAGGTCTAACAGTTCCGAAAAACCAATACAACGCCCTCCCGGAACAATATATAAAGCTAAACGAACCGTTCACTGGATACTTCTCAGTACGAAAATCCCTATTGATATACCTGTTTTTACAAGGAAATAAAATGTCAAAAAAATATTTCTACATCCCATGTCCTTTCCCAACCATTTAAATTTTTCTCTTACAGGTCTAACACTTCTGAAAAACCAATACAACGCCCTCCCGGAACAATATATAAAGCTAAACGAACCGTTCAGTGGCTACTTAGATGTAAGAAAATCCCTATTGTTTAATCTCTTTTTATAAGGAAATAAAATGTGAAAAAAATATTTCTACATCCCATGGCCTTTCCCAAACATTTAAATTTTTCTTACAGGTCTAACACTTCCGAAAAACCAATACAACGCCCTCCCGGAACAATATATAAAGCTAAACGAACCGTTCACTGGGTACTTAACCATACGAAAATCCCTATTGGTTTACCTGTTTTTACAAGGAAATAAAATGTGAAAAAAATATTTCTACATCCCATAGCCTTTCCCAGCCACTTCAGTTTTTCTCCCACAGGTCTAACTCTTACAAAAAACCTATACATCGCCCTCTCGGAACAATATATAAAGCTAAACGAACCGTTCACTGGGCACTTATCCGTACGAAATTCCCTATTGATTTACCTGTTTTTACAAGGAAATAAAATGTGAAAAAAATATTTCTACATCCCATGGCCTTTCCCAGCCACTTCCGTTTTTCTCCCACAGGTCTAACACTTCCGAAAAACCTATACATCGCCCTCTCGGAACAATATATAAAGCTAAACGAACCGTTCACAGGGCACTTATCCGTACGAAATTCACTATTGATTTACCTGTTTTTACAAGGAAATAAAATGTGAAAAAAATATTTCTACATCCCATGGCCTTTCCCAGCCACTTCCGTTTTTCTCCCACAGGTCTAACACTTCCGAAAAACCAATACAACGCCCTCCCGGAACAATATATAAAGCTAAACGAACCGTTCACTGGATACTTCTCAGTACGTAAATCCCTATTGATTTACCTGTTTTTACAAGGAAATAAAATGTCAAAAAAATATTTCTACATCCCATGGCCTTTCCCAACCATTTAAATTTTTCTCTTACAGGTCTAACAGTTCCGAAAAACCAATACAACGCCCTCCCGGAACAATATATAAAGCTAAACGAACCGTTCAATGGCTACTTAGATGTAAGAAAATCCCTATTGATTAACCTGTTTTTATAAGTAAATAAAATGTGAAAAAAATATTTCTACATCCCATGGTCTTTCCCAACCATTTAAATTTTTCTCTTACAGGTCTAACACTTCCGAAAAACCAATACAACGCCCACTCGGAACAATATATAAAGCTAAACGAACCGTTTACTTGGTACTTAACCGTACGAAAATCCCTATTAATTTACCTGTTTTTACAAGGAAATAAAATGTGAAAAAAATATTTCTACATCCCATGGCCTTTCCCAACCATTTAAATTTTTCTCTTAAAGGTCTAACAGTTCCGAAAAACCAATACAACGCCCTCCCGGAACAATATATAAAGCTAAACGAACCGTTCACTGGCTACTTAGACGTAAGAAATTCCCTATTGATTTACCTGTTTTTACAAGGAAATAAAATGTGAAAAAAATATTTCTCCATCCCATGGCCTTTCCCGACCATTTAAATTTTTCTCTTACAGGTCTAACACTTCCGAAAAACCAATACAACGCCCTCCCGGAACAATATATAAAGCTAAACGAACCGTTCACTGGCTACTTCTCAGTACGAAAATCCCTATTGATTTACCTGTTTTTACAAGGAAATAAAATGTGAAAAAAATATTTCTACATCCAATGGCCTTTCCCAACCATTTAAATTTTTCTCTTACAAGAATAACAGTTCCGAAAAACCCATACAACGCCCTCCCGGAACAATATATAAAGCTAAACGAACCGTTCACTGGATACTTCTCAGTACGAAAATCCCTAGTGATATACCTGTTTTTACAAGGAAATAAAATGTCAAAAAAATATTTCTACATCCCATGTCCTTTCCCAACCATTTAAATTATTCTCTTACAGGTCTAACACTTCTGAAAAACCAATACAACGCCCTCCCGGAACAATATATAAAGCTAAACGAACCGTTCAGTGGCTACTTAGATGTAAGAAAATCCCTATTGATTTACCTCTTTTTACAAGGAAATCAAATGTGAAAAAAATATTTCTACATCCCATAGCCTTTCCCAGCCACTTCCGTTTTTCTCCCTTAGGTCTAACTCTTCCAAAAAACCAATACAACGCTCTCCCGGAAGAATATATAAAGCTAAACGAACCGTTTACTGGCTACTTAGACGTAAGAAAATCCCTATTGATTTACCTGTTTTTACAAGGAAATAAAATGTGAAAGAAATATTTCTACATCCCATGGCCTTTCCCAACCATTTAAATTTTTCTCTTACAGGTCTAACACTTCCGAAAAACCAATACAACGCCCACCCGGAACAATATATAAAGCTAAACGAACCGTTCACTGGGTACTTATCCATACGAAAATCCCTATTGATTTACCTGTTTTTACAAGGAAATAAAATGTGAAAAAAATATTTCTACATCCCATAGCCTTTCCCAGCCACTTCAGTTTTTCTCCCACAGGTCTAACTCTTACAAAAAACCTATACATCGCCCTCTCGGAACAATATATAAAGCTAAACGAACCGTTCACTGGGTACTTATCCGTATGAAAATCCCTATTGATTTACCTGTTTTTACAAGGAAATAAAATGTGAAAAAAAATATTTCTACATCCCATGGCCTTTCCCAGCCACTTCCGTTTTTCTCCCACAGGTCTAACACTTCCGAAAAACCAATACAACGCCCTCCCGAAACAATATATAAAGCTAAACGAACCGTTCACTGGGTACTTATCCGTACGAAAATCCCTATTGCTTTACCTGTTTTTACAAGGAAATAAAATGTCAAAAAAATGTTTCTACATCCCATGGCCTTTCCCAACCATTTAAATTTTTCTCTTACAGGTCTAACACTTCCGAAAAAACAATACAATGCCCTCCTGGAACAATATATCAAGCTAAACGAACCGTTCACTGGGTACTTATCCGTACGAAAATCCCTATTGATTTACATGTTTTTACAAGGAAATAAAATATGAAAAAAATATTTCTACATCCCATAGCCTTTCCCAGCCACTTCCGTTTTTCTCCCACAGGTCTAACTCTTCCGAAAAACCTATACAACGCTCTCCCGGAAGAATATATAAAGCTAAACGAACCGTTTACTGGCTACTTAGACGTAAGAAAATCCCTATTGATTTACCTGTTTTTACAAGGAAATAAAATGTGAAAAAAATATTTCTACATCCCTTGGCCTTTCCCAATCATTTAAATTTTTCTCTTACAGGTCTAACACTTCCGAAAAACCAATACAACGCCCACCCGGAACAATATATAAATCTAAACGAAACGTTCACTGGGTACTTATCCGTACGAAAATCCCTATTTATTCACCTGTTTTTACAAGGAAATAAAATGTGAAAAAAATATTTCTACATCCCTTGGCCTTTCCCAATCATTTAAATTTTTCTCTTACAGGTCTAACACTTCCGAAAAACCAATACAACGCCCTCCCGTAACAATATATTAAGCTAAACGTACCGTTCACTGGGTACTTATCCAAACGAAAATCCCTATTGATTTACCTCTTTTTACAAGGAAATCAAATGTGAAAAAAATATTTCTACATCCCATAGCCTTTCCCAGCCACTTCCGTTTTTCTCCCTTAGGTCTAACTCTTCCAAAAAACCAATACAACGCTCTCCCGGAAGAATATATAAAGCTAAACGAACCGTTTACTGGCTACTTAGACGTAAGAAAATCCCTATTGATTTACCTGTTTTTACAAGGAAATAAAATGTGAAAGAAATATTTCTACATACCATGGCCTTTCCCAACCATTTAAATTTTTCTCTTACAGGTCTAACACTTCCGAAAAAACAATACAATGCCCTCCTGGAACAATATATCAAGCTAAACGAACCGTTCACTGGGTACTTATCCGTACGAAAATCCCTATTGATTTACCTGTTTTTACAAGGAAATAAAATGTGAAAAAAATATTTCTACATCCCATAGCCTTTCCCAGCCACTTCCGTTTTTCTCCCACAGGTCTAACTCTTCCGAAAAACCTATACAACGCTCTCCCGGAAGAATATATAAAGCTAAACGAACCGTTTACTGGCTACTTAGACGTAAGAAAATCCCTATTGATTTACCTGTTTTTACAAGGAAATAAAATGTGAAAAAAATATTTCTACATCCCTTGGCCTTTCCCAATCATTTAAATTTTTCTCTTACAGGTCTAACACTTCCGAAAAACCAATACAACGCCCACCCGGAACAATATATAAATCTAAACGAAACGTTCACTGGGTACTTATCCGTACGAAAATCCCTATTTATTCACCTGTTTTTACAAGGAAATAAAATGTGAAAAAATATTTCTACATCCCTTGGCCTTTCCCAATCATTTAAATTTTTCTCTTACAGGTCTAACACTTCCGAAAAACCAATACAACGCCCTCCCGTAACAATATATTAAGCTAAATGTACCGTTCACTGGGTACTTATCCATACGAAAATCCCTATTGATTTACCTCTTTTTACAAGGAAATCAAATGTGAAAAAAATATTTCTACATCCCATAGCCTTTCCCAGCCACTTCCGTTTTTCTCCCTTAGGTCTAACTCTTCCAAAAAACCAATACAACGCTCTCCCGGAAGAATATATAAAGCTAAACGAACCGTTTACTGGCTACTTAGACGTAAGAAAATCCCTATTGATTTACCTGTTTTTACAAGGAAATAAAATGTGAAAGAAATATTTCTACATCCCATGGCCTTTCCCAACCATTTAAATTTTTCTCTTACAGGTCTAACACTTCCGAAAAACCAATACAACGCCCACCCGGAACAATATATAAAGCTAAACGAACCGTTCACTGGGTACTTATCCGTACGAAAATCCCTATTTATTCACCTGTTTTTACAAGGAAATAAAATGTGAAAAAAATATTTCTACATCCCATGGCCTTTCCCAGCCATTTAAATTTTTCTCTTACAGGTCTAACACTTCTGAAAAACCAATACAACGCCCTCCCGGAACAATATATAAAGCTAAACGAACCGTTCAGTGGCTACTTAGATGTAAGAAAATCCCTATTGTTTAATCTCTTTTTATAAGGAAATAAAATGTGAAAAAAATATTTCTACATCCCATGGCCTTTCCCAAACATTTAAATTTTTCTTACAGGTCTAACCCTTCCGAAAAACCAATACAACGCCCTCCCAGAACAATATATAAAGCTAAACGAACCGTTCACTGGGTACTTATCCATACGAAAATCCCTATTGATTTACCTGTTTTTACAAGGAAATAAAATGTGAAAAAAATATTTCTACATCCCATAGCCTTTCCCAGCCACTTCAGTTTTTCTCCCACAGGTCTAACACTTACAAAAAACCTATACATCGCCCTTTCGGAACAATAAATAAAGCTAAACGAACCGTTCACTGGGTACTTATCCGTATGAAAATCCCTATTGATTTACCTGTTTTTACAAGGAAATAAAATGTGAAAAAAATATTTCTACATCCCATGGCCTTTCCCAGCCACTTCCGTTTTTCTCCCACAGGTCTAACACTTCCGAAAAACCAATACAACGCCCTCCCGAAACAATATATAAAGCTAAACGAACCGTTCACTGGGTACTTATCCGTACGAAAATCCCTATTGCTTTACCTGTTTTTACAAGGAAATAAAATGTCAAAAAAATGTTTCTACATCCCATGGCCTTTCCCAACCATTTAAATTTTTCTCTTACAGGTTTAACACTTCCGAAAAAACAATACAATGCCCTCCTGGAACAATATATCAAGCTAAACGAACCGTTCACTGGGTACTTATCCGTACGAAAATCCCTATTGATTTACATGTTTTTACAAGGAAATAAAATGTGAAAAAAATATTTCTACATCCCATAGCCTTTCCCAGCCACTTCCGTTTTTCTCCCACAGGTCTAACTCTTCCGAAAAACCTATACAACGCTCTCCCGGAAGAATATATAAAGCTAAACGAACCGTTTACTGGCTACTTAGACGTAAGAAAATCCCTATTGATTTACCTGTTTTTACAAGGAAATAAAATGTGAAAAAAATATTTCTACATCCCTTGGCCTTTCCCAATCATTTAAATTTTTCTCTTACAGGTCTAACACTTCCGAAAAACCAATACAACGCCCACCCGGAACAATATATAAATCTAAACGAAACGTTCACTGGGTACTTATCCGTACGAAAATCCCTATTTATTCACCTGTTTTTACAAGGAAATAAAATGTGAAAAAAATATTTCTACATCCCTTGGCCTTTCCCAATCATTTAAATTTTTCTCTTACAGGTCTAACACTTCCGAAAAACCAATACAACGCCCTCCCGTAACAATATATTAAGCTAAACGTACCGTTCACTGGGTACTTATCCAAACGAAAATCCCTATTGATTTACCTCTTTTTACAAGGAAATCAAATGTGAAAAAAATATTTCTACATCCCATAGCCTTTCCCAGCCACTTCCGTTTTTCTCCCTTAGGTCTAACTCTTCCAAAAAACCAATACAACGCTCTCCCGGAAGAATATATAAAGCTAAACGAACCGTTTACTGGCTACTTAGACGTAAGAAAATCCCTATTGATTTACCTGTTTTTACAAGGAAATAAAATGTGAAAGAAATATTTCTACATACCATGGCCTTTCCCAACCATTTAAATTTTTCTCTTACAGGTCTAACACTTCCGAAAAAACAATACAATGCCCTCCTGGAACAATATATCAAGCTAAACGAACCGTTCACTGGGTACTTATCCGTACGAAAATCCCTATTGATTTACCTGTTTTTACAAGGAAATAAAATGTGAAAAAAATATTTCTACATCCCATAGCCTTTCCCAGCCACTTCCGTTTTTCTCCCACAGGTCTAACTCTTCCGAAAAACCTATACAACGCTCTCCCGGAAGAATATATAAAGCTAAACGAACCGTTTACTGGCTACTTAGACGTAAGAAAATCCCTATTGATTTACCTGTTTTTACAAGGAAATAAAATGTGAAAAAAATATTTCTACATCCCTTGGCCTTTCCCAATCATTTAAATTTTTCTCTTACAGGTCTAACACTTCCGAAAAACCAATACAACGCCCACCCGGAACAATATATAAATCTAAACGAAACGTTCACTGGGTACTTATCCGTACGAAAATCCCTATTTATTCACCTGTTTTTACAAGGAAATAAAATGTGAAAAAATATTTCTACATCCCTTGGCCTTTCCCAATCATTTAAATTTTTCTCTTACAGGTCTAACACTTCCGAAAAACCAATACAACGCCCTCCCGTAACAATATATTAAGCTAAATGTACCGTTCACTGGGTACTTATCCATACGAAAATCCCTATTGATTTACCTCTTTTTACAAGGAAATCAAATGTGAAAAAAATATTTCTACATCCCATAGCCTTTCCCAGCCACTTCCGTTTTTCTCCCTTAGGTCTAACTCTTCCAAAAAACCAATACAACGCTCTCCCGGAAGAATATATAAAGCTAAACGAACCGTTTACTGGCTACTTAGACGTAAGAAAATCCCTATTGATTTACCTGTTTTTACAAGGAAATAAAATGTGAAAGAAATATTTCTACATCCCATGGCCTTTCCCAACCATTTAAATTTTTCTCTTACAGGTCTAACACTTCCGAAAAACCAATACAACGCCCACCCGGAACAATATATAAAGCTAAACGAACCGTTCACTGGGTACTTATCCGTACGAAAATCCCTATTTATTCACCTGTTTTTACAAGGAAATAAAATGTGAAAAAAATATTTCTACATCCCATGGCCTTTCCCAGCCATTTAAATTTTTCTCTTACAGGTCTAACACTTCTGAAAAACCAATACAACGCCCTCCCGGAACAATATATAAAGCTAAACGAACCGTTCAGTGGCTACTTAGATGTAAGAAAATCCCTATTGTTTAATCTCTTTTTATAAGGAAATAAAATGTGAAAAAAATATTTCTACATCCCATGGCCTTTCCCAAACATTTAAATTTTTCTTACAGGTCTAACCCTTCCGAAAAACCAATACAACGCCCTCCCAGAACAATATATAAAGCTAAACGAACCGTTCACTGGGTACTTATCCATACGAAAATCCCTATTGATTTACCTGTTTTTACAAGGAAATAAAATGTGAAAAAAATATTTCTACATCCCATAGCCTTTCCCAGCCACTTCAGTTTTTCTCCCACAGGTCTAACACTTACAAAAAACCTATACATCGCCCTTTCGGAACAATAAATAAAGCTAAACGAACCGTTCACTGGGTACTTATCCGTATGAAAATCCCTATTGATTTACCTGTTTTTACAAGGAAATAAAATGTGAAAAAAATATTTCTACATCCCATGGCCTTTCCCAGCCACTTCCGTTTTTCTCCCACAGGTCTAACACTTCCGAAAAACCAATACAACGCCCTCCCGAAACAATATATAAAGCTAAACGAACCGTTCACTGGGTACTTATCCGTACGAAAATCCCTATTGCTTTACCTGTTTTTACAAGGAAATAAAATGTCAAAAAAATGTTTCTACATCCCATGGCCTTTCCCAACCATTTAAATTTTTCTCTTACAGGTCTAACACTTCCGAAAAAACAATACAATGCCCTCCTGGAACAATATATCAAGCTAAACGAACCGTTCACTGGGTACTTATCCGTACGAAAATCCCTATTGATTTACATGTTTTTACAAGGAAATAAAATGTGAAAAAAATATTTCTACATCCCATAGCCTTTCCCAGCCACTTCCGTTTTTCTCCCACAGGTCTAACTCTTCCGAAAAACCTATACAACGCTCTCCCGGAAGAATATATAAAGCTAAACGAACCGTTTACTGGCTACTTAGACGTAAGAAAATCCCTATTGATTTACCTGTTTTTACAAGGAAATAAAATGTGAAAAAAATATTTCTACATCCCTTGGCCTTTCCCAATCATTTAAATTTTTCTCTTACAGGTCTAACACTTCCGAAAAACCAATACAACGCCCACCCGGAACAATATATAAATCTAAACGAAACGTTCACTGGGTACTTATCCGTACGAAAATCCCTATTTATTCACCTGTTTTTACAAGGAAATAAAATGTGAAAAAAATATTTCTACATCCCATGGCCTTTCCCAGCCACTTCCGTTTTTCTCCCACAGGTATAACACTTCCGAAAAACCAATACAATGCCCTCCCGTAACAATATATTAAGCTAAACGTACCGTTCACTGGGTACTTATCCATACGAAAATCCCTATTGATTTACCTCTTTTTACAAGGAAATCAAATGTGAAAAAAATATTTCTACATCCCATAGCCTTTCCCAGCCACTTCCGTTTTTCTCCCTTAGGTCTAACTCTTCCAAAAAACCAATACAACGCTCTCCCGGAAGAATATATAAAGCTAAACGAACCGTTTACTGGCTACTTAGACGTAAGAAAATCCCTATTGATTTACCTGTTTTTACAAGGAAATAAAATGTGAAAGAAATATTTCTACATCCCATGGCCTTTCCCAACCATTTAAATTTTTCTCTTACAGGTCTAACACTTCCGAAAAACCAATACAACGCCCACCCGGAACAATATATCAAGCTAAACGAACCGTTCACTGGGTACTTATCCGTACGAAAATCCCTATTGATTTACATGTTTTTACAAGGAAATTAAGAGCCTCTTGTGGCGCAGAGTGGTAAGGCAGCTGTCTGAAAGCTTTGCCCATGAGGCTGGGAGTTCGATCCCAGCAGCCGGCTCAAGGTTGACTCAGCCTTCCATCCTTCCGAGGTCGGTAAAATGAGTACCCAGCTTGCTGGGGGGTAAACGGTCATGACTGGGGAAGGCACTGGCAAACCACCCCGTATTGAGTCTGCCATGAAAACGCTGGAGGGCGTCACCCCAAGGGTCAGACATGACTCGGTGCTTGCACAGGGGATACCTTTACCTTTTACAAGGAAATAAAATGTGAAAAAAATATTTCTACATCCCATAGCCTTTCCCAGCCACTTCCGTTTTTCTCCCACAGGTCTAACTCTTCCGAAAAACCTATACAACGCTCTCCCGGAAGAATATATAAAGCTAAACGAACCGTTTACTGGCTACTTAGACGTAAGAAAATCCCTATTGATTTACCTGTTTTTACAAGGAAATAAAATGTGAAAAAAATATTTCTACATCCCTTGGCCTTTCCCAATCATTTAAATTTTTCTCTTACAGGTCTAACACTTCCGAAAAACCAATACAACGCCCACCCGGAACAATATATAAATCTAAACGAACCGTTCACTGGGTACTTATCCGTACGAAAATCCCTATTTATTCACCTGTTTTTACAAGGAAATAAAATGTGAAAAAATATTTCTACATCCCTTGGCCTTTCCCAATCATTTAAATTTTTCTCTTACAGGTCTAACACTTCCGAAAAACCAATACAACGCCCTCCCGTAACAATATATTAAGCTAAATGTACTGTTCACTGGGTACTTATCCATACGAAAATCCCTATTGATTTACCTCTTTTTACAAGGAAATCAAATGTGAAAAAAATATTTCTACATCCCATAGCCTTTCCCAGCCACTTCCGTTTTTCTCCCTTAGGTCTAACTCTTCCAAAAAACCAATACAACGCTCTCCCGGAAGAATATATAAAGCTAAACGAACCGTTTACTGGCTACTTAGACGTAAGAAAATCCCTATTGATTTACCTGTTTTTACAAGGAAATAAAATGTGAAAGAAATATTTCTACATCCCATGGCCTTTCCCAACCATTTAAATTTTTCTCTTACAGGTCTAACACTTCCGAAAAACCAATACAACGCCCACCCGGAACAATATATAAAGCTAAACGAACCGTTCACTGGGTACTTATCCGTACGAAAATCCCTATTTATTCACCTGTTTTTACAAGGAAATAAAATGTGAAAAAAATATTTCTACATCCCATGGCCTTTCCCAACCATTTAAATTTTTCTCTTACAGGTCTAACACTTCTGAAAAACCAATACAACGCCCTCCCGGAACAATATATAAAGCTAAACGAACCGTTCAGTGGCTACTTAGATGTAAGAAAATCCCTATTGTTTAATCTCTTTTTATAAGGAAATAAAATGTGAAAAAAATATTTCTACATCCCATGGCCTTTCCCAAACATTTAAATTTTTCTTACAGGTCTAACCCTTCCGAAAAACCAATACAACGCCCTCCCAGAACAATATATAAAGCTAAACGAACCGTTCACTGGGTACTTATCCATACGAAAATCCCTATTGATTTACCTGTTTTTACAAGGAAATAAAATGTGAAAAAAATATTTCTACATCCCATAGCCTTTCCCAGCCACTTCAGTTTTTCTCCCACAGGTCTAACTCTTACAAAAAACCTGTACATCGCCCTCTCGGAACAATAAATAAAGCTAAACGAACCGTTCACTGGGTACTTATCCGTATGAAAATCCCTATTGATTTACCTGTTTTTACAAGGAAATAAAATGTGAAAAAAATATTTCTACATCCCATGGCCTTTCCCAGCCACTTCCGTTTTTCTCCCACAGGTCTAACACTTCCGAAAAACCAATACAACGCCCTCCCGAAACAATATATAAAGCTAAACGAACCGTTCACTGGGTACTTATCCGTACGAAAATCCCTATTGCTTTACCTGTTTTTACAAGGAAATAAAATGTCAAAAAAATGTTTCTACATCCCATGGCCTTTCCCAACCATTTAAATTTTTCTCTTACAGGTCTAACACTTCCGAAAAAACAATACAATGCCCTCCTGGAACAATATATCAAGCTAAACGAACCGTTCACTGGGTACTTATCCGTACGAAAATCCCTATTGCTTTACCTGTTTTTACAAGGAAATAAAATGTCAAAAAAATGTTTCTACATCCCATGGCCTTTCCCAACCATTTAAATTTTTCTCTTACAGGTCTAACACTTCCGAAAAAACAATACAATGCCCTCCTGGAACAATATATCAAGCTAAACGAACCGTTCACTGGGTACTTATCCGTACGAAAATCCCTATTGATTTACATGTTTTTACAAGGAAATAAAATGTGAAAAAAATATTTCTACATCCCATAGCCTTTCCCAGCCACTTCCGTTTTTCTCCCACAGGTCTAACTCTTCCGAAAAACCTATACAACGCTCTCCCGGAAGAATATATAAAGCTAAACGAACCGTTTACTGGCTACTTAGACGTAAGAAAATCCCTATTGATTTACCTGTTTTTACAAGGAAATAAAATGTGAAAAAAATATTTCTACATCCCTTGGCCTTTCCCAATCATTTAAATTTTTCTCTTACAGGTCTAACACTTCCGAAAAACCAATACAACGCCCACCCGGAACAATATATAAATCTAAACGAAACGTTCACTGGGTACTTATCCGTACGAAAATCCCTATTTATTCACCTGTTTTTACAAGGAAATAAAATGTGAAAAAAATATTTCTACATCCCATGGCCTTTCCCAGCCACTTCCGTTTTTCTCCCACAGGTATAACACTTCCGAAAAACCAATACAATGCCCTCCCGTAACAATATATTAAGCTAAACGTACCGTTCACTGGGTACTTATCCATACGAAAATCCCTATTGATTTACCTCTTTTTACAAGGAAATCAAATGTGAAAAAAATATTTCTACATCCCATAGCCTTTCCCAGCCACTTCCGTTTTTCTCCCTTAGGTCTAACTCTTCCAAAAAACCAATACAACGCTCTCCCGGAAGAATATATAAAGCTAAACGAACCGTTTACTGGCTACTTAGACGTAAGAAAATCCCTATTGATTTACCTGTTTTTACAAGGAAATAAAATGTGAAAGAAATATTTCTACATCCCATGGCCTTTCCCAACCATTTAAATTTTTCTCTTACAGGTCTAACACTTCCGAAAAAACAATACAATGCCCTCCTGGAACAATATATCAAGCTAAACGAACCGTTCACTGGGTACTTATCCGTACGAAAATCCCTATTGATTTACATGTTTTTACAAGGAAATTAAGAGCCTCTTGTGGCGCAGAGTGGTAAGGCAGCTGTCTGAAAGCTTTGCCCATGAGGCTGGGAGTTCGATCCCAGCAGCCGGCTCAAGGTTGACTCAGCCTTCCATCCTTCCGAGGTCGGTAAAATGAGTACCCAGCTTGCTGGGGGGTAAACGGTCATGACTGGGGAAGGCACTGGCAAACCACCCCGTATTGAGTCTGCCATGAAAACGCTGGAGGGCGTCACCCCAAGGGTCAGACATGACTCGGTGCTTGCACAGGGGATACCTTTACCTTTTACAAGGAAATAAAATGTGAAAAAAATATTTCTACATCCCATGGCCTTTCCCAGCCACTTCCGTTTTTCTCCCACAGGTCTAACACTTCCGAAAAACCAATACAACGCCCTCCCGAAACAATATATAAAGCTAAACGAACCGTTCACTGGGTACTTATCCGTACGAAAATCCCTATTGCTTTACCTGTTTTTACAAGGAAATAAAATGTCAAAAAAATGTTTCTACATCCCATGGCCTTTCCCAACCATTTAAATTTTTCTCTTACAGGTCTAACACTTCCGAAAAAACAATACAATGCCCTCCTGGAACAATATATCAAGCTAAACGAACCGTTCACTGGGTACTTATCCGTACGAAAATCCCTATTGCTTTACCTGTTTTTACAAGGAAATAAAATGTCAAAAAAATGTTTCTACATCCCATGGCCTTTCCCAACCATTTAAATTTTTCTCTTACAGGTCTAACACTTCCGAAAAAACAATACAATGCCCTCCTGGAACAATATATCAAGCTAAACGAACCGTTCACTGGGTACTTATCCGTACGAAAATCCCTATTGATTTACATGTTTTTACAAGGAAATAAAATGTGAAAAAAATATTTCTACATCCCATAGCCTTTCCCAGCCACTTCCGTTTTTCTCCCACAGGTCTAACTCTTCCGAAAAACCTATACAACGCTCTCCCGGAAGAATATATAAAGCTAAACGAACCGTTTACTGGCTACTTAGACGTAAGAAAATCCCTATTGATTTACCTGTTTTTACAAGGAAATAAAATGTGAAAAAAATATTTCTACATCCCTTGGCCTTTCCCAATCATTTAAATTTTTCTCTTACAGGTCTAACACTTCCGAAAAACCAATACAACGCCCACCCGGAACAATATATAAATCTAAACGAAACGTTCACTGGGTACTTATCCGTACGAAAATCCCTATTTATTCACCTGTTTTTACAAGGAAATAAAATGTGAAAAAAATATTTCTACATCCCATGGCCTTTCCCAGCCACTTCCGTTTTTCTCCCACAGGTATAACACTTCCGAAAAACCAATACAATGCCCTCCCGTAACAATATATTAAGCTAAACGTACCGTTCACTGGGTACTTATCCATACGAAAATCCCTATTGATTTACCTCTTTTTACAAGGAAATCAAATGTGAAAAAAATATTTCTACATCCCATAGCCTTTCCCAGCCACTTCCGTTTTTCTCCCTTAGGTCTAACTCTTCCAAAAAACCAATACAACGCTCTCCCGGAAGAATATATAAAGCTAAACGAACCGTTTACTGGCTACTTAGACGTAAGAAAATCCCTATTGATTTACCTGTTTTTACAAGGAAATAAAATGTGAAAGAAATATTTCTACATCCCATGGCCTTTCCCAACCATTTAAATTTTTCTCTTACAGGTCTAACACTTCCGAAAAAACAATACAATGCCCTCCTGGAACAATATATCAAGCTAAACGAACCGTTCACTGGGTACTTATCCGTACGAAAATCCCTATTGATTTACATGTTTTTACAAGGAAATTAAGAGCCTCTTGTGGCGCAGAGTGGTAAGGCAGCTGTCTGAAAGCTTTGCCCATGAGGCTGGGAGTTCGATCCCAGCAGCCGGCTCAAGGTTGACTCAGCCTTCCATCCTTCCGAGGTCGGTAAAATGAGTACCCAGCTTGCTGGGGGGTAAACGGTCATGACTGGGGAAGGCACTGGCAAACCACCCCGTATTGAGTCTGCCATGAAAACGCTGGAGGGCGTCACCCCAAGGGTCAGACATGACTCGGTGCTTGCACAGGGGATACCTTTACCTTTTACAAGGAAATAAAATGTGAAAAAAATATTTCTACATCCCATAGCCTTTCCCAGCCACTTCCGTTTTTCTCCCACAGGTCTAACTCTTCCGAAAAACCTATACAACGCTCTCCCGGAAGAATATATAAAGCTAAACGAACCGTTTACTGGCTACTTAGACGTAAGAAAATCCCTATTGATTTACCTGTTTTTACAAGGAAATAAAATGTGAAAAAAATATTTCTACATCCCTTGGCCTTTCCCAATCATTTAAATTTTTCTCTTACAGGTCTAACACTTCCGAAAAACCAATACAACGCCCACCCGGAACAATATATAAATCTAAACGAACCGTTCACTGGGTACTTATCCGTACGAAAATCCCTATTTATTCACCTGTTTTTACAAGGAAATAAAATGTGAAAAAATATTTCTACATCCCTTGGCCTTTCCCAATCATTTAAATTTTTCTCTTACAGGTCTAACACTTCCGAAAAACCAATACAACGCCCTCCCGTAACAATATATTAAGCTAAATGTACTGTTCACTGGGTACTTATCCATACGAAAATCCCTATTGATTTACCTCTTTTTACAAGGAAATCAAATGTGAAAAAAATATTTCTACATCCCATAGCCTTTCCCAGCCACTTCCGTTTTTCTCCCTTAGGTCTAACTCTTCCAAAAAACCAATACAACGCTCTCCCGGAAGAATATATAAAGCTAAACGAACCGTTTACTGGCTACTTAGACGTAAGAAAATCCCTATTGATTTACCTGTTTTTACAAGGAAATAAAATGTGAAAAAAATATTTCTACATCCCATGGCCTTTCCCAACCATTTAAATTTTTCTCTTACAGGTCTAACACTTCCGAAAAACCAATACAACGCCCACCCGGAACAATATATAAAGCTAAACGAACCGTTCACTGGGTACTTATCCGTACGAAAATCCCTATTTATTCACCTGTTTTTACAAGGAAATAAAATGTGAAAAAAATATTTCTACATCCCATGGCCTTTCCCAACCATTTAAATTTTTCTCTTACAGGTCTAACACTTCTGAAAAACCAATACAACGCCCTCCCGGAACAATATATAACGCTAAACGAACCGTTCAGTGGCTACTTAGATGTAAGAAAATCCCTATTGTTTAATCTCTTTTTATAAGGAAATAAAATGTGAAAAAAATATTTCTACATCCCATGGCCTTTCCCAAACATTTAAATTTTTCTTACAGGTCTAACCCTTCCGAAAAACCAATACAACGCCCTCCCGGAACAATATATAAAGCTAAACGAACCGTTCACTGGGTACTTATCCATACGAAAATCCCTATTGATTTACCTGTTTTTACAAGGAAATAAAATGTGAAAAAAATATTTCTACATCCCATAGCCTTTCCCAGCCACTTCAGTTTTTCTCCCACAGGTCTAACTCTTCCGAAAAACCTATACACCGCTCTCCCGGAAGAATATATAAAGCTAAACGAACCGTTTACTGGCTACTTAGACGTAAGAAAATCCCTATTGATTTACCTGTTTTTACAAGGAAATAAAATGTGAAAAAAATATTTCTACATCCCATGGCCTTTCCCAATCATTTAAATTTTTCTCTTACAGGTCTAACACTTCTGAAAAACCAATACAACGCCCTCCCGGAACAATAAATAAAGCTAAACGAACCGTTCACTGGCTACTTAGATGTAAGAAAATCCCTATTGTTTAATCTCTTTTTATAAGGAAATAAAATGTGAAAAAAATATTTCTACATCCCATGGCCTTTCCCAACCATTTAAATTTTTCTCTTACAGGTCTAACACTTCTGAAAAACCAATACAACGCCCACCCGGAACAATATATAAAGCTAAACGAACCGTTCACAGGGTACTTATCCGTACGAAAATCCCTATTGATTTACCTCTTTTTACAAGGAAATAAAATGTGAAAAAAATATTTCTACATCCCATAGCCTTTCCCAGCCACTTCCGTTTTTCTCCCACAGGTCTAACTCTTCCGTAAAACCAATACAACGCTCTCCCGGAACAATTTATAAAGCTAAACGAACCGTTCACTGGATACTTCTGAGTACGAAAATCCCTATTGATTAACCTGTTTTTACAAGGAAATAAAATGTCAAAAAAATATTTCTACATCCCATGGCCTTTCCCAACCATTTAAATTTTTCTCTTACAGGTCTAACACTTCCGACAAACCAATACAACAACCTCCAGGAACAATATATAAAGCTAAAAGAACCGTTCACTGGGTACTTATCCATACGAAAATCCCTATTGATTTACCTGTTTTTACAAGGAAATAAAATGTGAAAAAAATATTTCTACATCCCATGGCCTTTCCCAACCATTTAAATTTTTCTCTTACAGGTCTAACACTTCCGAAAAACCAATACAACTCCCTCCCGGAACAATATATAAAGCTAAACGAACCGTTCACTAGGTACTTATCCGTACGAAAATCCCTATTGATTTACCTGTTTTTACAAGGAAATAAAATGTGAAAAAAATATTTCTACATCCAATGGCCTTTCCCAACCATTTAAATTTTTCTCCCACAGGTCTAACTCTTCCGTAAAACCAATACAACAACCTCCAGGAACAATATATAAAGCTAAACGAACCGTTCACTGGGTACTTATCCGTACGAAAATCCCTATTGATTTACCTCTTTTTACAAGGAAATCAAATGTGAAAAAAATATTTCTACATCCCATAGCCTTTCCCAGCCACTTCCGTTTTTCTCCCACAGGTCTAACTCTTCCAAAAACCAATACAACGCTCTCCCGGAAGAATATATAAAGCTAAACGAACCGTTTACTGGCTACTTAGACGTAAGAAAATCCCTATTGATTTACCTGTTTTTACAAGGAAATAAAATGTGAAAGAAATATTTCTACATCCCATGGCCTTTCCCAACCATTTAAATTTTTCTCTTACAGGTCTAACACTTCCGAAAAACCAATACAACGCCCACCCGGAACAATATATAAAGCTAAACGAACCGTTCACTGGGTACTTATCCGTACGAAAATCCCTATTTATTCACCTGTTTTTACAAGGAAATAAAATGTGAAAAAAATATTTCTACATCCCATGGCCTTTCCCAGCCACTTCCGTTTTTCTCCCACAGGTATAACACTTCCGAAAAACCAATACACCGCCCTCGCGGAACAATATATAAAGCTAAACGAACCGTTCACTCGATACTTCTCCATACGAAAATCCCTATTGATATACCTGTTTTTACAAGGAAATAAAATGTCAAAAAAATATTTCTACATCCCATGTCCTTTCCCAACCATTTAAATTTTTCTCTTACAGGTCTAACACTTCTGAAAAACCAATACAACGCCCTCCCGGAACAATATATAACGCTAAACGAACCGTTCAGTCGCTACTTAGATGTAAGAAAATCCCTATTGTTTAATCTCTTTTTATAAGGAAATAAAATGTGAAAAAAATATTTCTACATCCCATGGCCTTTCCCAAACATTTAAATTTTTCTTACAGGTCTAACCCTTCCGAAAAACCAATACAACGCCCTCCCGGAACAATATATAAAGCTAAACGAACCGTTCACTGGGTACTTATCCATACGAAAATCCCTATTGATTTACCTGTTTTTACAAGGAAATAAAATGTGAAAAAAATATTTCTACATCCCATAGCCTTTCCCAGCCACTTCAGTTTTTCTCCCACAGGTCTAACTCTTCCGAAAAACCTATACACCGCTCTCCCGGAAGAATATATAAAGCTAAACGAACCGTTTACTGGCTACTTAGACGCAAGAAAATCCCTATTGATTTACCTGTTTTTACAAGGAAATAAAATGTGAAAAAAATATTTCTACATCCCATGGCCTTTCCCAATCATTTAAATTTTTCTCTTACAGGTCTAACACTTCTGAAAAACCAATACAACGCCCTCCCGGAACAATAAATAAAGCTAAACGAACCGTTCACTGGCTACTTAGATGTAAGAAAATCCCTATTGTTTAATCTCTTTTTATAAGGAAATAAAATGTGAAAAAAATATTTCTACATCCCATGGCCTTTCCCAACCACTTAAATTTTTCTTACAGGTCTAACACTTCTGAAAAACCAATACAACGCCCACCCGGAACAATATATAAAGCTAAACGAACCGTTCACAGGGTACTTATCCGTACGAAAATCCCTATTGATTTACCTCTTTTTACAAGGAAATAAAATGTGAAAAAAATATTTCTACATCCCATAGCCTTTCCCAGCCACTTCCGTTTTTCTCCCACAGGTCTAACTCTTCCGTAAAACCAATACAACGCTCTCCCGGAACAATTTATAAAGCTAAACGAACCGTTCACTGGATACTTCTGAGTACGAAAATCCCTATTGATTAACCTGTTTTTACAAGGAAATAAAATGTCAAAAAAATATTTCTACATCCCATGGCCTTTCCCAACCATTTAAATTTTTCTCTTACAGGTCTAACACTTCCGACAAACCAATACAACAACCTCCAGGAACAATATATAAAGCTAAAAGAACCGTTCACTGGGTACTTATCCATACGAAAATCCCTGTTGATTTACCTGTTTTTACAAGGAAATAAAATGTGAAAAAAATATTTCCACATCCCATGGCCTTTCCCAACCATTTAAATTTTTCTCTTACAGGTCTAACACTTCCGAAAAACCAATACAACTCCCTCCCGGAACAATATATAAAGCTAAACGAACCGTTCACTGTTTACTTATCCGTACGAAAATCCCAATTGATTTACCTGTTTTTACAAGGAAATAAAATGTGAAAAAAATATTTCTACATCCAATGGCCTTTCCCAACCATTTAAATTTTTCTCTTACAGGTCTAACAGTTCCGAAAAACCAATACAACGCCCACCCGGAACAATATATAAAGCTAAACGAACCGTTCACTGGGTATTTATCCTTACGAAAATCCCTACCGATTTACCTGTTTTTACAAGGAAATAAAATGTGAAAAAAATATTTCTACATCCCATGGCCTTTCCCAACCATTTAAATTTTTCTCTTACAGGTCTAACACTTCCGAAAAACCAATACAACTCCCTCCCGGAACAATATATAAAGCTTAACGAACCGTTCACTGGGTACTTATCCGTACGAAAATCCCAATTGATTTACCTGTTTTTACAAGGAAATAAAATGTGAAAAAAATATTTCTACATCCCATGGCCTTTCCCAACCATTTCAATTTTTCTCTTACAGGTCTAACAGTTCCGAAAAACCAATACAACGCCCACCCGGAACAATATATAAAGCTAAATGAACCGTTCACTGGGTACTTATCCTTACGAAAATCCCTACCGATTTACCTGTTTTTACAAGGAAATAAAATGTGAAAAAAATATTTCTACATCCCATAGCCTTTCCCAGCCACTTCCGTTTTTCTCCCACACGTCTAACTCTTCCGTAAAACCAATACAACGCTCTCCCGGAACAATTTATAAAGCTAAACGAACCGTTCACTGGATACTTCTGAGTACGAAAATCCCTATTGATTAACCTGTTTTTACAAGGAAATAAAATGTCAAAAAAATATTTCTACATCCCATGGCCTTTCCCAACCATTTAAATTTTTCTCTTACAGGTCTAACACTTCCGACAAACCAATACAACAACCTCCAGGAACAATATATAAAGCTAAACGAACCGTTCACTGGGTACTTATCCGTACGAAAATCCCTATTGATTTACCTCTTTTTACAAGGAAATCAAATGTGAAAAAAATATTTCTACATCCCATAGCCTTTCCCAGCCACTTCCGTTTTTCTCCCACAGGTCTAACTCTTCCAAAAACCAATACAACGCTCTCCCGGAAGAATATATAAAGCTAAACGAACCGTTTACTGGCTACTTAGACGTAAGAAAATCCCTATTGATTTACCTGTTTTTACAAGGAAATAAAATGTGAAAGAAATATTTCTACATCCCATGGCCTTTCCCAACCATTTAAATTTTTCTCTTACAGGTCTAACACTTCCGAAAAACCAATACAACGCCCACCCGGAACAATATATAAAGCTAAACGAACCGTTCACTGGGTACTTATCCGTACGAAAATCCCTATTTATTCACCTGTTTTTACAAGGAAATAAAATGTGAAAAAAATATTTCTACATCCCATGGCCTTTCCCAGCCACTTCCGTTTTTCTCCCACAGGTATAACACTTCCGAAAAACCAATACACCGCCCTCGCGGAACAATATATAAAGCTAAACGAACCGTTCACTGGATACTTCTCCATACGAAAATCCCTATTGATATACCTGTTTTTACAAGGAAATAAAATGTCAAAAAAATATTTCTACATCCCATGTCCTTTCCCAACCATTTAAATTTTTCTCTTACAGGTCTAACACTTCTGAAAAACCAATACAACGCCCTCCCGGAACAATATATAACGCTAAACGAACCGTTCAGTGGCTACTTAGATGTAAGAAAATCCCTATTGTTTAATCTCTTTTTATAAGGAAATAAAATGTGAAAAAAATATTTCTACATCCCATGGCCTTTCCCAAACATTTAAATTTTTCTTACAGGTCTAACCCTTCCGAAAAACCAATACAACGCCCTCCCGGAACAATATATAAAGCTAAACGAACCGTTCACTGGGTACTTATCCATACGAAAATCCCTATTGATTTACCTGTTTTTACAAGGAAATAAAATGTGAAAAAAATATTTCTACATCCCATAGCCTTTCCCAGCCACTTCAGTTTTTCTCCCACAGGTCTAACTCTTCCGAAAAACCTATACACCGCTCTCCCGGAAGAATATATAAAGCTAAACGAACCGTTTACTGGCTACTTAGACGTAAGAAAATCCCTATTGATTTACCTGTTTTTACAAGGAAATAAAATGTGAAAAAAATATTTCTACATCCCATGGCCTTTCCCAATCATTTAAATTTTTCTCTTACAGGTCTAACACTTCTGAAAAACCAATACAACGCCCTCCCGGAACAATAAATAAAGCTAAACGAACCGTTCACTGGCTACTTAGATGTAAGAAAATCCCTATTGTTTAATCTCTTTTTATAAGGAAATAAAATGTGAAAAAAATATTTCTACATCCCATGGCCTTTCCCAACCACTTAAATTTTTCTTACAGGTCTAACACTTCTGAAAAACCAATACAACGCCCACCCGGAACAATATATAAAGCTAAACGAACCGTTCACAGGGTACTTATCCGTACGAAAATCCCTATTGATTTACCTCTTTTTACAAGGAAATAAAATGTGAAAAAAATATTTCTACATCCCATAGCCTTTCCCAGCCACTTCCGTTTTTCTCCCACAGGTCTAACTCTTCCGTAAAACCAATACAACGCTCTCCCGGAACAATTTATAAAGCTAAACGAACCGTTCACTGGATACTTCTGAGTACGAAAATCCCTATTGATTAACCTGTTTTTACAAGGAAATAAAATGTCAAAAAAATATTTCTACATCCCATGGCCTTTCCCAACCATTTAAATTTTTCTCTTACAGGTCTAACACTTCCGACAAACCAATACAACAACCTCCAGGAACAATATATAAAGCTAAAAGAACCGTTCACTGGGTACTTATCCATACGAAAATCCCTGTTGATTTACCTGTTTTTACAAGGAAATAAAATGTGAAAAAAATATTTCCACATCCCATGGCCTTTCCCAACCATTTAAATTTTTCTCTTACAGGTCTAACACTTCCGAAAAACCAATACAACTCCCTCCCGGAACAATATATAAAGCTAAACGAACCGTTCACTGTTTACTTATCCGTACGAAAATCCCAATTGATTTACCTGTTTTTACAAGGAAATAAAATGTGAAAAAAATATTTCTACATCCAATGGCCTTTCCCAACCATTTAAATTTTTCTCTTACAGGTCTAACAGTTCCGAAAAACCAATACAACGCCCACCCGGAACAATATATAAAGCTAAACGAACCGTTCACTGGGTATTTATCCTTACGAAAATCCCTACCGATTTACCTGTTTTTACAAGGAAATAAAATGTGAAAAAAATATTTCTACATCCCATGGCCTTTCCCAACCATTTAAATTTTTCTCTTACAGGTCTAACACTTCCGAAAAACCAATACAACTCCCTCCCGGAACAATATATAAAGCTTAACGAACCGTTCACTGGGTACTTATCCGTACGAAAATCCCAATTGATTTACCTGTTTTTACAAGGAAATAAAATGTGAAAAAAATATTTCTACATCCCATGGCCTTTCCCAACCATTTCAATTTTTCTCTTACAGGTCTAACAGTTCCGAAAAACCAATACAACGCCCACCCGGAACAATATATAAAGCTAAATGAACCGTTCACTGGGTACTTATCCTT